>NW_017727841.1:163445-176917 GCF_001865875.1 Lupinus angustifolius
AGGAGATCCATGTAGCTTTCAAGAGGCTATAAACAGCCAGGAGAAAGAACAATGGATGGGTGCCATGATGGAGGAGATGGAGTCTTTACAGAAGAACCAAACTTGGGAGCTTGTTCCATTGCCCCCAGACAAGCGTGCAGTTGGGTGCAAGTGGGTGTACAAGAGGAAGCCAGCAGTATCTGAAAAAGAAGGGGAAAAGTTCAAGGCTCGTCTTGTAGCAAAAGGGTATTCACAGCAGAAGGGGATCGACTACAATGAGATTTTCTCCCCAGTGGTGAGACACACTTCTATCAGGGCAGTGCTTGCCTTGGTAGCCAGCCGGGATATGCACTTAGAACAGATGGATGTGAAGACTGCCTTTCTCCATGGTGAATTAGAGGAGAAAATTTACATGACACAACCAGAGGGGTTCAGTGCAGCTGGACAGAGTCACTTGGTTTGCAAGTTGAAGAAGTCTCTATATGGGTTGAAGCAGTCTCCCAGACAGTGGTACAAGCGGTTTGACACTTATATGTTGAAGCTTGGTTATAAGCGTTGTGAGTATGATTGCTGTGTTTATGTGAGAAGCCTTGACGATGGTTCGTTTATTTTTCTGTTACTTTATGTTGATGATATGTTGATTGCTGCTAATCATTTGAGTGATATCAATGAGCTGAAAGTCATGCTAGGTAAGGAGTTTGACATGAAAGATTTAGGGGCTGCTAGGAAGATTCTTGGGATGGAGATTCACAGGGATAGGGGAGCTAGAAAACTATGGCTCTCCCAGCAAAGCTATGTTGAAAAGATCTTAGAGAGATTTGATATGAGCAATGCTAAAGTAGTGAGCACTCCATTGGCAAATCACTTCAAGCTTTCCCTAGATCAGTGTCCAAAGACAGATGAAGAGAAGAAATACATGTCAAAGGTTCCATATGCCAGTGTAGTGGGTTGTTTGATGTATGCTATGGTTTGTACTAGACCGGACTTGGCACAAGCAGTTAGTCAAGTATGCAAGTACATGTCGAAACCAGGGAAGCAACATTGGGAAGCAGTCAAATGGATTTTCAGATATTTGAAGGGGACTACAGGTCTCGGTATCATGTTTGGCAGCCAACAGAGTAAGCCTTCAGTTATTGGTTATGTTGATTCGGACTATGCAGGAGACTTGGATGATAGAAGGTCCACAACGGGGTTTGTCTTCACCCTTGCAGGTGGACCAATTATGTGGAGATCATCAGTTCAGTCTGTTGTTGCTATGTCCACAACTGAAGCAGAGTACATGGCAGCTGGTGAAGCTTCTAAGGAAGCCTTGTGGCTTATGGGACTAGTAAATGAGTTAGGCATTGAGCAAGGTGGAGTTTCGCTGCATTGTGACAGTCAGAGTGCTATCTTCTTAGCAAAGAATCAGGTGTATCATGCTAGAACCAAACATATTGATGTGAGATTTCATAAGATCAGAGAGTTGGTAGCTTGTGGGCAGATACTATTGCAGAAGGTTCACACTTCAGAAAATGCAGCTGATATGTTAACCAAACCGGTTACTGTGGACAAGTTCAGGCATTGCCTGAGCTTGTTGAACATTCACTGATGATGGACTATGGAGCACCCCCAAACCAATGGCGGAAGATGGAGATTGATGATATTCGCCAAGGTGGAGATTGTTGTGCAATGACTCATATCTCTAGATAACAGCAATACAAGTTATGGGCTTGGGCTTATGTAAAGGGGTTGGGGTAGAAGGCTATATATATTGATGTTATGTAAACCTATTGTAACAAGGAGAAGAATAGTAAAACACTAATCCTTATTCTCTAATAATATATAGTGGTAGCCGCTCAACGCTCCCGGGGACGTAGGCACAATTGGTCGAACCTTGTTACCAAATCTCTTGTGTTATTCTCTTGTCTCTATACTCTTTACTATTTGATTGTTCGCTTGTTCCCAACACCTTGTCGCTTCAATTTTAATGCTACGATTTATTTGTAGCTTCAATTTCTTCAAATTATTACCTATTCCGTGTAATTGCAATTGCGAGTGTTCATATAAAAATTGTATAAGTATCATATACCATATATTTATATTAGTTTTTTTTATTAATCTTTTTAATGCCCAATTATTTTGAATTAAAATGTTATCAAAATAATAACTTGACAGGGAAATCAATTAGAAAAATGGGATTCAGATTGAAATGAAAAAAGAGCTCTGCTAGGGCATTGGGCATGAAATGACAAACTCCAACAATCTTGGAATGAACTCCAGCATTCTTGGAAACACAATGATGAAGAGCACCAACAATCTTGGAACCACAATGATGAACTCTCTAACTCACAAGACAACTATTCCTTGGTCTTGCCTGGCTAATCTGGACGAATCAGTTGAAGCAAGGATAAACAAGGTTCCAGTTCCAACAACCTAGGAAGTTCACAAGAACAAATCATTTGTTCAAGCTCTCAAGGCAACGTGTGACATCTCAATCTCCCAACTGCCTCAACCATGTATCAAGGGAGATGCTATTGCCATTAAGATACCGGAAGAGGAGTATCAAGCGGGTCTTCAAAGGTGCAAAACACACCTTCATGGCAGGATCATTTTATCAAAAGGAGACACACATCTTAAGTTCCCTGAACTGAGAGCAAAGCTTCAATCTCCCTGGACAATGATTGGTACATGGAGTATGATATCGCCTGGTCGAGGGTTCTATGATTTTTCATTTGCTTCGGTTGAGGATATGAGATCAATTTGTGCAGTGGGGTCTTGGAGCTTGAAACCAGGATTCCTGAGGCTATCTCTATGGTCCCCTGACTTCAACCCAAATCTTTAGAAGGTGTCTCATTCGCAATGTTGGGTTAGGATCTTGGGTTTGCCGCTTGAATATTGGAGTGCCAAGATCTTGTTCTCTATTGCTGGGGGTCTGGGTGTTCCAATATCTCTGGATGAGGCAACTTGTAGTAGATCCTTTGGGCACTTTGCAAGAATATTGGTGGATGTTGACCTCAAAGGTACCCTGCCTAGTCAAATTTTGGTGGAAAGAGAAGGCTTTGCTTTCTTTGTACACATTGAATATGAAAACCTCCCTGATTTATGTTCAGGGTGTCAATCTATTGGCCATACGATCTCAAACTGCAGAAGAAATAAGGATGCAGGAGTAGATCCTCCTAGGCCCAAGAAAGATACTTTTCTGGGAAAAATCCCTAGGACAGTAGCAGACAAGGGCCCTGCTTCAAACACTGGTTGCAAAGTTAGCACTCTATCCATAGAGGTGAATCTGTGACTGATAAGCTGAAGGAAATGGCTAAGGATAATCAGGCAATGATATGATAATTGAATTAGAATTTGAGAACAATGTCAACCTTCAACTGAAAAAATTTCAAGAGGAGGGTATTCCTCAGATTGATGAGGCAAATGACCTTGATAGATCATCAGATGATGATTCCAAGGACACAAGAGTGGAAGACTCTATGGAAAATGAGGTCCCTAACACTCAACTAATACTAGAGGAAAGTTTCATAATCCAACAACATGGACAGATGAGCAATGTTGTGGCTGCAAAAGAGGCTAGAATTGTTGGAAGATTATGGGCCGACGAGGAGGAGGATATCATTGAGGACTTGGAGGATAGTAACACAAATAAAGCTATAACTAAGGGAGGGTCATACACCAAAGTTCTGTCCAAGTCTCAAAAGAAAAAATTGAGACAAAAGCAAAGCCAAGAAAAGGTTCATTTTACCCATAGGGGTGGCTACCTAAATGTTTCCAAATGAAGGTGATTTATTGCAATAGTAGAGGAATGGGAAATTCTAAAACTAGATTAGTTTTAAAAAAGATTTGTTATATCAATAAGCCAGATGTGGTTTTCATCTCTGAACCCATGATTGCTTTGAATAAAATCAATCATATGTATTGGTCTGCTTTGAATTTGAAACCTTTTATTGAGAATGATAGGGGTAGCTTGCTTCCTAATCTTTGGGGTGCTTGTCGTGATGGTATCAGTCCTCAAGTCATTTCCAACACATCTCAGCAAATTTCCATATCCCTGTTGCAGGATGGTCATCAGGCTTTCATTTGTGCAGTTTATGCTCACATAAACTACCTGATGAGAAGAGTCCCCTGGACTGATATATTGACTCTAATTGGGGATTTTAACTCTGTTCTGGGAGCCAATGAGTGCAATGGTGCTTACTTGCCTAATAGAACTTCTTGTGAGGACTTTAAGCATTTCTCTGATGATGGTAAGCTACATCATGTACTGACTAGAGGAGCTGAGTTCACGTGGTCTAATAGAAGGAGAAGTTTGGCTCACACTAAAAGATTGGATAGAACAATGTGCAATGACACTTGGATGCATAATTGGCAACAAACTTATTGTTGCACTTTGACTAGATCTGCCTCGGATCACCACCCTCTTCTGCTTGGTTTCTCAAATGAGATTCCAAGGAACCAAGCTCAGTTCAGGTTCCATAGAATGTGGCTGAAGCATGAGGGTCTCAGAGGGGTAATTGAGACTCACTAGCTAATAAGGTGGTGGGATGCCCTATGTATATCCTTTATACCAAGCTCAAGGGTCTCAAGATCAACCTTAAAACTTGGAACAAGGAGGTTTTTGGAAACATTCATTACATGGTTAAGGAGGCTCTCTCCCAAGTTGAGAGGTTATAACAAAGAATCACCAATGAGGGACATTCTGATAATCTGATGACTCAAGAGGATCAGGGTCAAAATGATTTGATGATTGCTTTAGCTGCTGAGGAAGAGTTCTGGAAAGAGAAGTCCAGATTAAATTGGCAAATTAGTGGTGATAGGAACACAAGCTACTTCCATAACATTGCCAAGATCAGGTATGCCACAAAATCTATGTACATGCTTAGACAAGGTGAGGACACTCTGCTTGATAGGCAGGAGATTGACAACCATGTTTTGGACTACTTCACAAATCTGTATGCCTCTGATAATGTAACTCACCCTAGCAATCTCATTGATTATGTTATTCCTAAGTTGGTTTCTGAGGAGGATAACTCTATGCTTTCTAAGATTCCTTTGGAGGAGGAGCTCAAGGGTGCTGTTTTTGCTATGAATGGGGAGGTGCTCCTGGCCCTGATGGGTTTGGTGGTTGCTTCTTTTAGAATTTTTGGGACATAGTTAGGAAAGATGTTTGTCAATCTGTGAAGCAGTTTTTCAATCAGGGTTGGATTCTTCCTAACCTCAACTCTAACAACCTTGTTCTAATTCCTAAATTCCCCTCCGCTGATAAAATTGAGGACTTTAGGCCAATTGCTCTTGCAAATTTCCAATTCAAAATAATCACCAAAGTCTTGGCTGACAGGCTTGCTAAAATTGCTCCTAAAATCATATCTAAGCAACAAAGAGGCTTCATCAAAGATAGGCACATACATGATTGCATATGTATAGCCTCTGAGGCAATTAATCTTCTTGACCATAAAACTCTTGGTGGAAATTTAGCAATCAAGCTTGATGTCAAGAAGGCCTTTGACACTATAGATTGGAAATTCCTTAAAGATACTCTTCATGTCTTTGGGTTTGCTAGTTCTTTCATTCACTGGATTGATGTCATCCTAAAGTCTGCTAGACTCTCTATCTCTGTGAATGGTCATTCTGTTGGGTTCTTTAATTGCAAGAGAGGTGTTAGGCAAGGGGACCCCTTATCCCCTCTTCTGTTCTGTCTAGCTGAAGATGTGATAAGCAGAGGGTTACCTAAGCTGCTGGATAATGGGAAATTTAGATCAATTGATGGGCCTAGAATTGCAACCCCTAGTCATGTTTTGTATGCTGATGATATTCTGCTTTTTTGCAGAGGAATCAAAAGAGAGTTGTCAGCCATTAAGGACCTATTTAATGACTATGCCAAAGTTTCAGGTCAATGTTTAATCCTTAACAAGTGTAAATTCTTCTCTACTCAAGCTACTCCTAGGAAAATTAGCAAGTTAACTGCCTGGATGGGTTTTGGAGTTAGGAGTTTGCCCTTCAACTATCTAGGGGTTCCTGTGTTCAAAGGTAAACATAAAGCTATTTATCTTCAGCCAATAGCAGTCCGAATCATCAATAAGTTGGCCAGGTGGAAAGGTTCTTGTCTCTCAATTATGGGCAAAGTGGAGCTTGTAAAATCCATAATTCATAGTATGCTAGTCTATAGTTTTCACATATATAGCTGGCCTATCAAGTTGCTTAAAAAGCTGGATTGTTGCATAAGGAATTTCATTTGATCTGGAGATACTAAGGTCAAGAAGCTAGTCACAGTTGCCTGGCACAAAGTCTGTTGCCCCATCAAAGAGGGTGGGCTTGGGATAAGATCAATCAAGTTGTTAAATCAGGCAGCAATGTTAAAGTTGGCTTGGGAAATGATCTCCTCCTCACAGGAATGGGCTAACTACTATAGAAGTAGATTCTGCAGGAATAAAGAGCCCAAGACTTCCTACATAAAATCTTCAATTTGGCCTGGTATAAAGAAGCATTGGCATGTCTCATTGGAGAACTCAATTTGGTTGTTGGGAAATAGGAACAACATAAGATATTGGAGGGACAACTAGTTTTGTAAATCCTTAGTTGAACTCCTAGGCATTCCCAATCAGATATCCTCTGTTCTTTTGGCCAAGATCCCTGACTTCATTACTGACTCTGCTTGGATAATCCCATCCTAGATGAGTAGGATCCACCCTGAAGTTTGTCAGAGAATATTGAGAACCCCTATCCTTGCTTCTCACTTGCCTGATAAGTTGGCTTGACAACATACAAGTGATGGGATTCTAAACTCGAAAGAGGCTTACAACAACATCAAGCCTGCTCAAGCTCAGGATCATCTGTGTAACTCAATCTGGTCTATCTCTATTCCTCCATCTAAGTCTTTTGTCACTTGGAGGCTATTGAAGAATAGAATGCCAACTGATGATAATTTGAAGATAAGGGGATTGGCTTTGCCTTCTATTTGCAACCTATGTAGGTCCACTGAGGAGTCCTCTGCTCATCTCTTCTTCAACTGTACTTTTGCTAAGCTAATTTGGAATTGGTTGAGCACTCAACTAGGATATCCCATTGATCATGCCTCTACCAAAAGCCTCTTATCCATTTCAACTAGTTGGAGTCCTCAATTGAAGCACGTGTTAATCTCTGCAATTGTCAACTCAATTGCTGTCATCTGGCACTGTAGAAATAAATCCAAATTTGATAATCTGAATATCAACTCTGCTCAAGCAATTCAGATGATCAAGCTGAACACTTCATTCACAGGTAACTTCACCAAACTCTGTGCCAAGCCTTCCTTGCTGGAATTCTCCATACTAAGAGCTTTCCAAGTTACTGCTAAATACAACAAGGCCCCTGATATTTCTGAGGTCAATTGGGCTATGCCCTTGATGGGTTGGATGAAGATCAACACTGATGGTGCGACTAAGGGGTCCCCAGGGCATGCAGAGGGGTGCAATTTTCAGGGATAGTAAGGTGATGTGTTTGGGATACTTTGCTTCATATTATAGTATTCAAGATTCTCTCTTTGCTGAAGTTCTTGCTGCAATTATAGCTGTCCAAATTGCTCACTCAAAATGTTGGGATCTAATTTGGTTGGAGTGTGACTCAACCTCGGTGGTGGACATCTTCAAGGGAAACAAGCTGGTTCCTTGAAAGCTAAGCAACCTCATGAACAAGTGCAAGCATCTAATGTTGGATATGCAAGTGAAAGTGTCCCATATATTTAGGGAAGGCAATGTTTGTGCGAATAGGTTGGCTAATTTTGGTGTGACTTGCAGATTGGATTATTAGTGGGATCACCCATATTCCTTCTTGTTGTTTGAATTTCATAGAAATTTGTTGTCACTTCCTAACTATAGGTTTAGGGGTATGTAATAGTTTCTTATCCTATTAATCTATTTTCGGGTGGATTTGCACCCTTGTTTAAAAAAAAATAATAATAACTTGACAAACCTATTCAACAATAGCCTTTCCAATAATATGTTGGTAAAATACAATGATATAGGTTTCAATCTAACATAGGGACCTACCAGATACTAATTAGTAATGTGTGTTTATTAACAATTGTTTTAATTTAATTATGATGTAGAAGAAATAATTATTCTGCAATGTTGGCAATGAAATAAATGATATATAATAAATACAAGACAAGAAACAAGATAATTCATTAACTATTAAGTGACAAATTGATCATATCTTATACACATTTTTTATGGCACTCTAATTATTTAATTAACTTAAATGAATGAAATTGTACAAGATGTGAAAATTCAATTTTGTCCTACCCAATTTCATTGTGTCCTATCAAAAAAATACATATAAATTGTTATTAATCAAAATAGTAAAAGACTAATTTCGTAATCGTTAGGATTAAAATTTCATCTTTAATCATTCACAAATATAAGTATTTATAGCACTCTAATTACTTAATCAACTCAAATAAATGAAATTGTACAAGATGTGAAAACTCAATTTTGTCCTACTCAATTTCATTGTGTCCTATCAAAGAAAGTACATATAAATTGTTATTAATCAAAATAGCAAAAGACTTATTTCGTAATCTTTAGGATCAAAATTTCATCTTTAACCATTCACAAATATAAGTATTCATGGCACTCTAATTACTTAATCAACTCAAATGAATGAAAATTGTACAAGATGTGAAAACTCAATTTTGTCCTACCCAATTTCATCGTGTCCTATCAAAGAAAATACATATAAATTGTTATTAATCAAAATAGCAAAAGACTTATTTCATGATCTTTAGGATCAAAATTCCATCTTTAATCATTCACAAATATAAGTATTTATAGCACTCTAATTACTTAATCAACTCAAATAAATGAAATTGTACAAGATGTGAAAACTCAATTTTGTCCTACTCAATTTCATTGTGTCCTATCAAAGAAAGTACATATAAATTGTTATTAACGAAAATAGCAAAAGACTTATTTCGTAATCTTTAGGATCCAAATTTCATCTTTAATCATTCACAAATATAAGTATTCATAGCACTCTAATTACTTAATCAACTCAAATGAATGAAATTGTCCAAGATGTGAAAACTCAATTTTATCCTACCCAATTTCATTGTGTCCTATCAAAGGAAGTACATATAAATTGTTATTAATCAAAATAGCAAAAGACTTATTTCGTAATCTTTAGGATCAAAATTTTATCTTTAATCATTCACAAATATAAGTATTTATAGCACTCTAATTATTTAATCAACTCAAATAAATGGAATTGTATAAGATGTGAAAAATCAATTTTATCCTACCCAAATTTCATTGTGTCCTATCAAAGGAAGTACATATAAATTGTTATTAATCAAAATAGCAAAAGACTTATTTCGTAAACTTTAGGATCAAAATTTCATCTTTAATCATTCACAAATATAAGTATTGTAATTTTACGAAAAGGGAATACCAAAGTTGCAAGCAAAAAACTTTATATCTAAGCTGAACTTTATCTTCTTCAGTTGTTTCACAATCACTGATAAAAAAGGGAGCGAGTTCAAGAATATGTTGAAAATAGTAAACTTCCATAAAAGCTATTCCTTTTCTTTTCCAAGAGAGTTGTGTACATGTTTGAAAATTGTCATGCAATATCTGGTAACCTTGTGTCATGCAATATCTGGTAACCATGTGTCATGCCATTGCACGAGTGTTTTGATAAAAAAGACTAACATAGACCCTACACCCATACATCATGGAATAAAACTGCTAATCAATTTACCAATGGAAGATGTAGACTTCCCACAACAGCCAAAGGGTTATACACTTGATAAATGCAAAAAGCATTTAATAAACTCAAGTTCAAGGCGCAACAACTAATACAAAAAATGATGATCAATCAAACGTACACGTACAATTTCACCATCAGCGACCTTCCATGTCCATTTTTATAATTGTTCCACTAGATACATTCAAACTAGAAGTAAAGACATGAAAATATATTCACTCAAGTTAATCTATCTTGCACTCAAAGAATGGTTCTTCTTCAGCATTGCAAGTCACACACTAACTATTGTTGACGTTTTTGCTTCATACACAAACTCCCAAAGAAGTAGGGAGGAAATGGTTCTAGTCTAGTGAGGCTCTTAATAAGCTTATCTCCTTCTTTGCCAATAGACCTGAATATATAAATGAATTGGCTAGATTTGTGGATTTGAGGAAATCACATTTAAATATACTAAAGTTAGTATTTCAACACTAATGGAAATGGTTGTTTCCTTGGAACAAGGACACTTAAATAGAACTATTGAGAATACAAATATTAACAACCAAGATCAGTCGATTACATACCATGTTCACTATCACAGGAAAATTGCAGAAACTCAAGGTTATCATGAATGAATATTACCTCACACCCCTAGAACACTTGAAGAAACCAACACTTTGGCCATTCACATTGATGGATAGCCTAGCTAAATGTAGGATGACCTTGATCCATTGGATGAATTGATCATGGAAACCAAAAGCCTCTAGAGTTTGCAGCAAAAAAATCTAGTCCATGGTGTCAAAAGCTTTCCTAACATCAAGCTTGATTGCTAAATTGCTATCAAAACATTTGTGATCCAGAAGATTAATAACTTCAGATACAGTGCAAATACAATTACAATCAGCAATATGTCTGTCCCTTATGAAACCTTTTTGCTGAGGAGAAATTATCCTAGAAGCAATGAAGGATAATCTGTCTGCTAAAACCTTAGTGGTGATCTTGAAT
Source organism: Lupinus angustifolius (assembly GCF_001865875.1). Classification (NCBI taxonomy): domain Eukaryota; kingdom Viridiplantae; phylum Streptophyta; class Magnoliopsida; order Fabales; family Fabaceae; genus Lupinus; species Lupinus angustifolius. The sequence goes on from NW_017727841.1 coordinate 174,129, forward strand.
TGGAAGTTAGCAAGAGCAATGAGCCTAAAATCTTCAATTTTGTGAGCATTAGAAAACTTAGGAATCAAAATCACACTGTTTGAATTCACTTATTTCATATGTTTTGAATGGGGTAACACGGTTACCCTTTTGTTAGTCCCCTTTCTTTGTATTTTATCTATTTACTTCTTCGTTTTTTCCTTTTTTATTTTATCTCTTTATCATATATGCTTTGTTTGATTTAGTTATCATTGTTTTTTTCTTTTATTGTGATATATTCCTATTAACAATTGTACTAATAATATGTGAAGACAAAAGTCTACCAAATTACCCATGTAGGATCCAGTTGCATGAGTTTTGTAGGATCCAGTTGTATGGAATGCATGTTACTACCATAGACGAGAAGAATCCAAGCAGATAGAACATTCTTTGTGATGAACATAGCATTGGTTCAATTTTCAATTCGGTGGCAACCCTTATGAAAACTTTGTGATGAACATAGCATAGGGATCCATTTTCAATATAGAGTAAAGATCCTTTCCATCAATGGAGAGACAACTACCACATAATAATGCACAAAATATAACATATAATAATACTTTTATCATTTTATTTATCATGAAATCACATTTTTGTCATTGAAAATATGAATAAAAACAACTACTTCTCTATTAATGAAGAGGATCCATGTTCTTCACTATGGTGGTGGCCCCTTATGTTTGTCCTAATAACTTGATGTATTTTCCTCATCCCAACAAAAGGATCACTAATTCTCCAACGTCCATAGGATAAAGGACAAGAAACTGATCGTCTTCTACTTTTGGCACTGACCATAACATGACTTGTTGCATTACACACATCTAATTGTGTATATAAAGACCAATAATATGGCTATTTTTAATGACTAATAAAATAACGGTTTATAACTTCATGTCATTGAATGTGATACATCCATTAATTGCATCATCTACGTCATATGGTTTACTTTAGACTACATCAGACCTTACTCTTTGAATTCTTTAATACTAATGACGTTGGTTATTGTTCTATTTGGATTTTTTACCATATTTTCACAAATAACTACTCTTTTTGCCTTGCCCCATCAGCATATTTGGATACTTTTCATATGATTCTAGGACCACTATCAACCCCATGAATGTTGAGATCAAAGTATTAAGCATTGAATATATCAATTTGGTTTTTAGTGATGTGTTTTTTGGTGAAGATTTTTCAGAAAAAAAAGGAGAATTTGGTGTAAAAGCCCACACTAGTAGCTACTCCTACTGGAATAGGCTTATGACACTGAAAGTACTCCACTTACAGATACTTGGTTGGTAAGGGCAGTAATTATTGTTGGAGTTACGTGCCAACCAAGTAACTATATATTTGTGTGATGCCTGCAAGTGTAGTTGGGTTCACAGTTTCTTGCACTATTCTGATCTTAATTCATATCACAGTTTCTTGCACTATTCTGATCTTAATTCATAGCTGCAGGAGATTCATCATTGCCTTTTGTTGTATTGGAAACTGTTGTCACCGTTGCTTGCAACAATTCTAAATGGCACGAAATAATAGTTATTGGTTGAGTCACGACGACAAGATCGTTCACTTTAAGACATTTCGTGGCACTGCCCAAAATGTGCAAGCAGACTATCAATCACGCCGTCCCCAGGATAAAACAGCACAGATCTCTGTTATCGAATTTTTACTGCACTGTAAGAACCGATCTTGAATACACCCTCCACAATATGGCTACCAGTGCCAATTCTCGAAATTACCCACAATATGGCTACCTGTGCCAATTCTTAAATGCTACGGAAAGAATGGGGGAGAAGTTTGCCGGAAATGCGTCGACGGAATATTAGGGGGAGAAAGAAAAGTTGAGAGGAAATGCCTTCCGCCTTTATTTATAACTTGTGATTTTTTCCATGTTCCTAGTTTCTCCAATGTGAGACTTTAGAGTTATTTTTTTCTTTTTCAAAACTCTTCAATGTGGGACTTGAGAGTTGTTTTTTCAAAACTCTCCTATGTAGGACTTGTGTGTTTTTTATATTTCACACCCAAAAGTTCCCACTCATGGTTTTCAACAAACAATGTTCCAACAATCCCCCACTTGAAATTAAAAAATGATTTTCGAGAATATTTGTGGTCTCAATAAGATTGTGCATAAACAAAGGTGTCATGCGACTTGAACCTTTGCATAGTGAATAAGATCCAGATTTTACTAGAGTGACTCGTAGTCTTGAACTCTATCTCCATCATCAAACCACACACAACCTTTTCAAAGGTGTATTCTGTAAAGCCCGTGCATTAAAGGTCATGCACGTCTATCCCAGTATAGTGAATACTCTAGAAATTTATGCCCAAAATTTCATAGGAAGCAGGCCCCACTTTCACATTCACATAGGTGAGTCTATCAAGAGTACTCCTCTAGCCTAGGTACTCCACTCCAATTGGAGTATAGATCTCATTAAGAGTTTAACTCATCCTTACATATGCTACAGGAATCATGCTTCTCATAATTTTATAGCATGTTCATTCTCATATCACTTCACAACTTGTTATTACCCATTGAACCTATTTCTTGGGATCTCCAGTCAGTTAGGTCGGGTTACCATCATGAGTGATCCTCGTTCTAAGGGCAATAGTCCCATACTCTTAGAAGTATGATGGACTTTCTCTCTAGCTAGTCCTTTCGTCAAAGGATCTGCAAAGTTATTCTTAGTGCGTACATGATCCACTCTAACAGCTCCTGTAGAGAGTAACTCTCTAATGGTGTTGTGCTTACGACGAATTTGTCGTTTCTTACC
>NW_017727841.1:177017-177372 GCF_001865875.1 Lupinus angustifolius
TGACTTCCAATAAACAACCCCACCAGCTATGCTAAATATATAGCCATTGGTTGCTTTGGAATCATCTGAAAGAGTATTCCAATCAGCATCACTGAATCCTTATAGGACAGCTGGAAACCTTCGATAATGTAATCCAAGGTTCATTGTTTTCTTAAGGTATCTCATTACCCTTTCAATAGCATGCCAATGCTCCATACTTGGTCTAATAGTAAACCTGCATATAATCCGACAACATAGGCAATGTCGGGTTTAGTGCAATTAGTGGCATATCGAAGGATGTCAATGATGCTAGCATATTCAGCTTGTCTTACACCTTCACCAATGTTCTTAAATTTTTTTACACTTGGATCGTATG
>NW_017727841.1:177472-177903 GCF_001865875.1 Lupinus angustifolius
AGTGTATTAAATCTAAAGGCTCAGATTCTCGCATAACTGATTTATGTGATTTTTTTAAAAATTTTGCTTGACTGCATAATTCACAAATTTCAAATTTTTTAGATAACTTTGGAATTAAACCTAAGCTACTCAAATTTGAAATTGCACGTTTATTTTTTTTTACACTTGGATCGTATGGTGTGCTAGCAGGTTTAAGTCAAAGTATTTATATTTTTTAGGATCTTTTCCACATAGTGAGATTGATCTAAAGAAATTCCTTCTTTTGACCTAGTAATTTTTATACCATGGATTACACTTGCCTCTCCAAGGTCTTTCATATCAAAGTTGTTACACAACAATGATTTCACATTATTCACAACATGAATGTTGGAACCAAATATGAGTAGATCGTCTACATAGACACATATGATAGTGTAAATGCCATTTTCTGA
>NW_017727841.1:178003-178718 GCF_001865875.1 Lupinus angustifolius
AGATAATACAACCACAAATGGTTCATCAACCATGTTGGCCTGTGGAGGACGATCCATAGGATTATTTCTGCACTTGCGTGCCATATGACCTGGCTTCCCACATTTGAAGTAGATGAACATGTTGTCAGCGTCATTCTTAGCGGGTGGCTTAGCATATTGGACCTTTTGGGGGTTCCAATTCTTGTTTCGACTAATGTTCTTAGCCTTATTCCCACTGCGGTTCTGATTCTTGAAGTTAGTGCGAGAAGGCTTCAGACCCACACCTGAGAATTTCTTCTTAGTATTATTGTTCGAGACAATCAACACCTCATCTTTCTGATCTTGCTTACGAGCCTCTTCTTCAATACGAAGATGAGTGATCAGAGATTCCAAAGAGATTTCTGCTTCTTGGAGTGTTAATGGATCCTCTCCCAATGTATAGACCATATAATCAGGTCCATACTCTCTAGTAGTCCAGTTGAAATTGCTCATTTAAGGGCCTACCATCAGAAATAATCTCATGAGCAATTTTCTGAATCTCGTGGGACTGAGACTCTACTGATTTATAATCAGTCATTTGATACTTGAGGTAGTGGATAACATCATATTTCTTAGTCCCAGCTTCCTCAGTATCATATTTTTCCTCAAGTGCATACCAAATTAATTTGGTTGACTTGTATGGGCTGTAGTAATCATACAGATCATCAGACAACCCATTCAGAATGAAATTCTTACA
>NW_017727841.1:178818-179181 GCF_001865875.1 Lupinus angustifolius
ATAACAAACAGTTAATAAAATTTCACCCCACCAAGAGGGTGTTGTACCAGAACTTAACATAATAGCTACAATTAATTCAATTAAAGTTCTTTTCTTTCTTTCAGCTTTACTATTCATTTCAGGTGAATATGGTACAGTTGTTTCATGAATAATGCCATTTAATTTATAAAAATCATTAAATATGTTAGAGTCATACTCAGTGCCTCTATCGCTTCTGAGTTTCTTTATTTTCTTGTTTAGTTGATTTTCAATTTCAGTTACATATAACTTAAACATGTCAAGTGCTTCACTTTTATTTTTCATAAGATATACATAAGTAAAATCAGAACAATCATCAATAAAAGTAATAAAATAACGTTTACC
>NW_017727841.1:179281-184780 GCF_001865875.1 Lupinus angustifolius
CAGAAATGATCTCATGAGCAATTTTCTGAATCTCGTGGGACTGAGACTCTACTGATTTATCATCAGTCATTTGATACTTGAGGTAGCGGCTAACAGCATATTTCTTAGTCCCAACTTCCTCAGTATCATATTTTTTTCCTCAAGTGCATACCAAATTAATTTGGCAGACTTGTATGGGCTGTAGTAATCATACAGATCATCACACAACCCATTCAGAATGAAATTCTTACATAAGTAATCACTTTCATTCCAGAGAGCTATTTCAATAGCCAATTTATCCCTTTCCTCTTTTTCAGCCTCATCCGACACCACTGGGATGTTGGTTTTCAGAACGTGGGCAACCTTTCTCATAGTGAGGAAAAATTCCATCTTATGTTGCCAATGTTTGAAATTTGTTCCGTCATACCGAAATGGCTTGTTCAGGTCATAGTTGGTCGGTCCAGTAATATTATCTACGAATGCCATTGCAGTCGAAACATCTTAAAATTATTGTTACCGTAGCTTGCAACAATTTTAAATGGCACGATATAATACTTACTGGCTAAGTCACGACTAGGTCGCTCTCTTTAAGACGTTTCGTGGCACTGCCCAAAATGTACAAGTAGACTATCAACCACGCCGTCCCCAGGATAAAACAGCCCAGATTTCTGTTATCGAATTCTTACTGCACTGTAAGAACCGATCTTCAATACACCCTCCACAATATGGCTACTAGTGTCAATTCTCGAAATTACCCACAATATGGCTACCCGTGCCAATTATTTTCCCACAATACTGACTACCAGTGTCAGTTCTCGAAATCCCATAATGGCTGTCTGTGCCAATTCTTAAGTGCCACGGAAAGAAAGGGGGAGAAGTTTGCCGGAAATGCGTCGGCGGAATATTAGGGGGAGAAAGAAAAGTTGAGAGGAAATGCCTTCAACTTGGTGCAAGTTAAAATGAAGGGAGAGCCTCTATTTATAACTTGGGATTTTTTCCATGTTCATAGTTTCTCCAATGTGGGACTTCAGAGTTTTTTTTTCATTTTTCAAAACTCTTCAATGTGGGACTTGAGAGTTGTTTTTTTAAAACTCTCCTATGTGGGACCTGTGTGTTTTTTTATATTTCACACCCAAAAGTTTTCACTCATGATTTTCAGCAAACCACGTTCCAATAGAAATAGGAGAAATTAGAACTGAAAAAAGAATTTTCTTCAATTTTGGAGCACAGAAATTCTTAGCTACTTGTGTACAATGGTATAGAAAAGAAATACTTGAAAGTAAAGTATATATTTATGGAGTCTTAACTCGGGCCTCTTAAAAGAATAGTAATGGGGTCTTACGAAAAAAATTATATTAAGACTTCGCATAAGAGTATGTTTTGGATCCCTAAGTTGCTATATTTAAGAACAAATGATTTACAATGAGTCGATATAATATAAGAGCTGCGATCCTATTTTGAGGTTGACTGTGACTTTTACCAAGGAATGTGTTTAGGAGGCCAAAAACTAAAATATTATAAACTTAAATACATTTTCTATCCCTCAACTTATATTATGTATGGAGTTTGTTCTTTAAAAAATTTCAAATAATTCGGTTCTTTAAGTTTCTATTCAAAATCTAAGGGGAAAGGTTACTAACTTGCTTCAAGTAAATATGGATTTGCCTACGCCATAGGCTGGTGGCGCAATAGTTTTGGTGGATGAAATTTTGCATGCATTCACAAGGCTATGAAGCTCTTCTAAGTAGAGCTTAACATTTCTTTTTGCCTGAAGATGTAGAGCAGAGATAACTAGAAGCAGCCTATAAGATAAGTCTTTGCTTTGCAAGTGAGACGTGAAAAATAGAGAGTGCGGGTAAATACTAATGAGAATAGTGTGTGTGAAAAATAGAGGGAGTTAATTGTAGGTTTCATTTCTATTACTAGTTGGTACTGTATGTTGCAGTATTTGAACAGAAAATATCTGATTGTGAAACACTATATTTATATTTGTTGGGTAGAAAATTGTAGAAATAATCTTGAAATTGCCATGCACATAGTCAAATATTTTTCGGAGAATATCCTATAGTTTTTCCCTCGACATTTGGGGATTTGTATATTAAAATTTTGTTTTAATTTTTTTATTTGTATACATTTATGTCCATGCACATGTTGAGTTTGTAGATCTAGTTTTATATACTTTAATACTCATTGTGGCAATATCATTTAACTTAAAAGGTGAGAGCACAAGAGAAATCAATACTCAAATGAGGAAACTATTTTTTCATAGTTTATAAAGTTCAACGGCCAAAATCTCGGGAAAAAGTGAGGAATAAACTTTTTAAATAAAGGAAGATCGAGAGACATAAAATACCTTGAGTCAATATCATCACATTTCGCTATTGAAGTTTGGTAGAAGAAAATAAATATGTATATTTTTGTGTTAATCGAAAAGGCAGAAAACTTACAAGAAGGACGTATTAGAAAAAGAAGATAATAAAAATTGCAATAAAATTAACATTAGAGGTAAAGTGATAGTAAAATGAAACATGTAGTCACTTTCTGTAAAATGATCCCTGTTATCACATAAGATATTTTCCTCAATCAGAGTAAAAAATATTGAGTAACCACTCCCACAATACAATAGAGTGGCCAAAAAGGTAAAGTATTGGGTCTTTTCACAATTCACTTTGGCTTTTTTTTGTGAAAAGAAATACATAGTATATAATTGTGTAATTTTTATAGGCAAATATTGTTTTGTTGTTTTTTACTTGAGGGGTAGAATTGTTACATATATTTTTATGATTGGTGAAATATCAACCTAGGATCTTAAATATCATGATTTTTACACACATATATATAAAACAAGGATACAATATCATATCTGAATCCATGTTATCTAATCTACTCTTTTGATATACATTTTCAGAGAGTTTTGGTATGATGGTCTTCCTCAACCAAATCCTGAATTCCTTTTGGGACCTTCATTTTCTCTCTGATTGGGAGAGGTGAAAACTATTTGGGATTTGGTGTCTTAGGAACCATAATCGGTCTTCATTCGATAACTTATAAGGTTCCCATTATCTCCAATTGGCCAACCGTTTGAGTATCCACTCATTAAGCTCATATTTGTTATCAATTTCAGAAATCTTACAGGTTGTCAGTAATTAGATCATTTGTTTTGTAACCTAAAAATAATTAGTCAATATAACTCTATTAAATATATGATGCACATTAATTAGAAATTATGAATTTCTAACAATCTCTCATTTGGCTTCATATTTTTCCTGGAACAATTATATCACATATTCTTTAGGTGTGCATCCCACACCAGAAGTGCATGCGTCCTACACAAGCAGTGCACGCGTCTTGCACCACGCGTGCATGTGTTATGCATGTATTTCATACATAATATCTCTTTCTGAATGTGTTAGCGAGGGTATGGCTTTAATACGGGCAGACGATGTACTAATACCTTCCTCGATCCATAATCGACTCCCCAACTCAAAATCTTTGTTAAAAGACCATTTTTATCTAACTCAGGTATAAAGAGAGTTTTCTACATTTTAACCATAAATCATTAGTAATTTAAAATTTATGTATGAAAGGACCAATATCACCAAAAGTAAAAGTTTAAGGAGTAATTTGGAAGAAAAAATAGTGTATGGTATGTACTTGTGAAACACATAACGTTTAAGAAAAAATAGTTTATGGTGTGTCATTGATAGTGATATTGATGTCGATGGTCGTCGCACTTTTCCTTTATCAGTGGTGTTATTTGCCACCTGCACGTGTTGTCTCGTTTGATGTCGAGATGGGGGATCTGCCACCTCCCGCAATAGTAGATGACCACGTTTAGATGATATTTATGTTATACTTTTATTTATTATCTATTTGTAAATACTTTGATATTTAATTGAACTTATTATATACAATATTGTGAAACCCGAGCCAAACGTTAAATCAGCAGAGGTCCCGTATTAGGTTTAAACGGTTAAATCGTCCAGTCTGACTGGTTGATTCCATACATAGTTAATATTTTTTATCGAAAAATATATAAATGTAAAACATTATATAACAACAATTATGTACAATTATATTGAAGTAATAACATTTTCATCTGTTTTTGGATAATAGTAAAACAAAATATTGAAGCAGTGTCATACTTTTTTTTAAGTGAACCGTCTGGCTAACTCTCCAGATTAATTCGGTTTAATCGAGTTTAACACGTTCGGACCAGAATTTCCCTAGTTCAAAGCGGTCCAACTCATATTCGGTTAAGACTGCAATACAGAGTCGTTTCCAATTCCGGTCAGTGGTCAGACTGGTCGAATTGTCTAGTACGGTCCTATTCTCACAACACTGATTATATATTTGTGAACACTTTATTATCTACTTGCATTTATTTTCTACTTTTATCTGGATTTTTGGAAGGTAGGAGTGTGAATACTCAATTATGCTTTATCTACTTTCAAATTTGAGAATAATTTTATTTAAGATAACCTTCACCAAAAAAGCTCAAATCAACAGAAAATCTGTTCATTTATATTTATAGAGAAAGGAGCAATATAAGAATATTCGTTAATTTATTCTTCTAGTGTGAATAAACTACAATCAATCAAATATGCATTAAAATGAATGAGACTCAGTATAAGAAATCAACAATTAATTATCATTATTACAATCAATAACTCATTAATGAAAAATAACTACAATCAATGAATAACATGAGGTATAATTGTGTAAGAAAATTTGAAGTTTGAATTGTTTTGAAATAATTTCCTAAAATATGCCAGCATTGTCATGAGGCCATAAAGCGTGTGAGGGATTTCATTAACAATTTTTTTTCAAAATTATAGTAAAACAAGCTTTACAACGTATGCAACTACGTACAAAATTTTTTTAATTTTCCATTTAATTTCTCTTAATTTTTTTATCACCAAAAGAAAATTTTATTAGTGAAAATAAGAGTTAGACAGGAGATAATATAAAAAACTGAACAATAATAGTTACAAGACAATATTAAGATAATATAGGAGGTTCGTAATTCAGACGGAATATTAGAGATCTGAGTGGGATTGACAAAAGGGTTGATCGGGGTTGAGTTTGTACATACCCAAACCCGAAATTCAAAACTCAAACTCAATAGAGTTGAAAATAAAGATATCATCCCGAATCTGAACCAGAAAATAATAAATGTACTATGAAAAATATGTTACCATTTCTGTTATCGAATTCTTACTGCACTGTAAGAACCGATCTTCAATACACCCTCCACAATATGGCTACTAGTGTCAATTCTCGAAATTACCCACAATATGGCTACCCGTGCCAATTCTTTTCCCACAATACTGACTACCAGTGTCAGTTCTCAAAATAATTCAAATTAATTCAAAATAATTATCAGACAAAAAAGAAACAATATGGGGCCATTATAAAAAAATTATAATCTTGGAATTAAAATCTTCAAAATTAGTATCTTTTATGATTAACAAATCTAATATCATAATATAATTCCAAATAAAAAAGATATTATATATA
>NW_017727841.1:184880-199778 GCF_001865875.1 Lupinus angustifolius
ATATATATCGATGCATAAAACTCGATGGAATCTTATATTAAATACAAATTGGATCCGAAATGAAGAAAGAAATACAAATGCAAATCATTATTGAAATTCCAAATCCAATATGATCATATATATCTTAAAACATATATGTAATATTATATGTATATATATATATATATACACTTTCACTAAGATAGTAAAATATATATAATTTTAAGCATTAACTATAACTATTATATATATATATATTAACTTTAATCAATAATTTCAGACATCACAACAACCTCAAGCTGAAAATAATTACATATGTATATATATATATTTTAATTCGCAATATATATACAAGGTCATAAATCCTATATTGTATATGTATAAAAGAAAAACACAAGTTAATCTATATACCTTATACATATACTTCAGCAAATTGTAAAATTGTAAAGTGACAAAAGTCAATGTCCAACCGTAAGGCATTTGTGCACATATAATATACATATTGCATAATGGAGTCATAAAAGTTACTAAAATGTTCATGTATAGATCTAAATGTATACTTCAACACACGTTGCAAAAATTCATAATACAAATTACTCATAATTCAAATAAACGGAAGCGGATAAAAATTGTCATCATCATTCCTAAATACACAATTTTCATAACCAATATCGGAAGCATAAAATTCCCCAAATTGAAAAAATTAGGGTTCATAAAAACTTGGGGAAAAACATCTTTAATGAAGAACCATAAAATTCAGAACCTAAAGCTCTCTAATACCACTTGCTAGATATTTTCTTATGATTGATGAAATATCAATCCTAGGATCTTGAATATCATGATTCTCACACATATATATAAAACAAGGATACAATGTCATATATGAATCCATGTTCTCTAATTTACTCATTTGATATATATATTTTGAGAGAGTTTCGATATGATGACCTTCCTCAACCAAATCATGAATTCCTTTTTAGACCTTCGTTTTCTTTATGATGGAGAGATGTGAAAACTATTTGTGATTTAGTGTCTTGGGGACCATAGCCATTCTTTTTGCGATAACTTGTAGGGTTCTCATTATCCCTTATAGGTCATTAAGCATATATTTGTTATCAATTTCAGAAGTCTTATATGTTGTCAGTAATTAGATCACTTGTTTTATAACCCTAAAATAAATAGGCAATATAATTGTATTAAATATATGATGTTCACCTTAATTAGAAAATGTGAATTTCTAACAAGAATATCCCCAACAAAATTTGAATCTAGTCACTCAAACTTTATATAATGTAACTTTTCTAGCTTACTTGATTCTCGGAGACTATAACTTTTGCACGGCTGATTAGAAACTCAAATCATGTTCTCATTTTGTGTCTCAACTAATTAAAATTGATTAGACAGAAATAAGGAAGTGAATAGAATTTAGGTTAAATGATTATTTCAATTAAAAGTATAAAAGTACTGTGATCGTTGGGTGTAACCGTGTAAGTATATTCTCGTGTTAAGAGTATCTTTAATCGTGTGCTAAAATTATATATTCGAAGTCTGAGCATATGTTCTAGACTTCTAGTTAATAAATGTTATCTGAAAGTAATTGGAGATACTAACATATGTGTTAATAAACGGACAAAGAATGAATAAAATGTTATGATCCATTTATATAAGATGACATGGTGGTGATCGTACAAAAAAATGTCCTTTGCAAATGTTCTAACTTAAAATTTCGCGTATTATGTATATTGACTAGTTCACAATTATAAATTCCAGTAAAAAGGTAACTTATATGTTGCCTCCTCCACTCATGACCCATAAGATTTATAGAATCTGATGGCGCACTATTATATTCTTTTATTTTATATGCACAATAATTTCTCAATTTTATAAGGAATGCTTATAGGAAACCTCATCATAAAAATAAAATAAAATAAAAAAATAAAGAGAAAAAATATGAGTGCATATAGTGTCAGCTAAACATTTATACACCAGTTATCACATCATTCAATATTATCATTTGTATTACTTTTCTAAAGAGTCAATAATAATTAACCATGTTGAATAATACAGTGATAATGTATAAATTTATATTTTTTTCTTCTATAATATTTTTGTGGTTTCTCACAGGTATACTCACACTGGAGACAATTCAGTCACAGCTAGGAACATTCACATGTATGTAGGGTTAACTCTCTTAGCGAGAATTTTTTGATCCACAAGACTTAAACCTAATATATTACTTAATAAGAATCAAACATGTATCACTTGAATTGAAACAAAGGGTTTAAATTAATGTTCTTAGAAATATGTGTCCCTCCTTGATCAATTAAGTTCATTCTAAGAGACGATTTTCTGATTGTATTTTTCAATTCTTATACACATTGGTTTCTCCATAATCTTCTCCTTTTTTAAGACAAAAAAAAAATTAATTTTTTTAGGCTCTTCTATTTGTCTCCCATGCCATTCTCCATCTTATATCCAAATTTTGTAAATTGTGTTCACCTAGCATTGACCTTACCACCCTATCGATAGGGCATGGGGATGGATTTAGGAAGAGGCAACCAGGTTACATAATTTTTAAATATTATTGGTGACTCTGACTATGTCAAAGACCACAAAATTACTAAATGTATGGCCGCTATTTTGATATGTCTACTGCTACACACTTTTCTGTGCTCAACAATTTGTTACCTCAAGCATAGTACAAACTCCAATTCAATTGGATTTTTTTTTGGTAAATAAGTTTAATAGAAACAAGGTTGCATAATTCATTAAGGTGAATGTTTAGCTTCTATTATTGCTTTTAATAATCCTTCAAATATACCTCTTGGAACTTTAATTGACATTTAGTATGAAATTTATTCAAACCTTACTGATTTTGTTCAACTATGTTGATTCATTTGCTTTCATTGCTGAGTTCCTCATTTTAAATATTGGAAATAACACATTGTTCGGGAAATATATAAAAGAGTAAACAGAAAAGAAAAGGAACATTGATATGCATATAATGTCAACTTTGAAAGTGATTGAGCAACCAAAAACAATAATAAAGAGCATATTTATTTTATCCTTTCACCAGAAGTCCCTTGGCTTCCACTTCCACGTAATTTTACCTTCCGTTTTCCATTTTCTCTATTATAAACTTCACTTCATTTCACAAACCTTTACATTTTTCATTTTAATTACTCTTTATGCAACCTCACTATTAACATATGAGTTGGTTACCATGTACTACAATGTATTCAAAATGTTGTTATCTTATCATTAGCTGTACATCATTGTTAGTAGCTTATTATTAGCTGTGAATATTGTTAGTGAATATTGTTAGCTTTATCTTTATCTCGTCCTTAAGTTTAGCTAGTTGTTGGTGACTAGTTGTTAGGTGTAGTATTCTCTCCTTATAAAGGAGTTTCTTATCATTCAATAAAAATATGCAGAATTGCTTCATCTTATATGGTATCAGATTAAAAATCGATCCATTTTTCCTATCCTGTATTCATCATGGCCTTAGAAAATACTACTATTCCCAACCTTGCTGATCCTTCCAAACCCTACACTCATATCCAAGTTCACAATGCCATAAAGCTCACCTCCACCAACTATGTTACCTGGAAAACCCAGCTTCAAGCCACCTTACTTGGTTATGATCTATGGAAGTACATCGATGGTTCTTTCTCTTCCCCACCACCATTACTGACTGACGCTAATGGTGTAACCATTGCTAATCCTGCTGTCCTTCCTTGGTTTCGTCAAGACCTTTTGATTTTTGGTGCCATTGTTGACACACTATCTCATGATATTGTTGCTCTTGTTTCCCAAACAAAGACAGCAGAAGAAGCATGGAATGTACTTGCTATTACATATGCCAATCCTTCTCGTGGTCATTTCAAGCAAATAAAGAGTAACCTCAGCCAGATTACTCACTCCAACCAATCCATCACCTCTTATATGCAATCCATCAAGCAATGCACTGATCGCCTTGCATCTATGGGAAAATCCATGGATCATGAAGACATTATTGAAAAGGTGCTCTCTGCGTTAGACTATGAACAATACAAATCTGTCATTGATGTTGTCAATGCTCATGATACTCCTATCTCTTTTGAGGAGCTTCATGAAAAACTCATCACCAAAGAGATCACTGCTTCTCCAAAGGTTCTACTCTCCAATTTTCATGTTACTTTGAATGCTACTCAATATCGTGGCAAGCCCTCATCTGCTCAGGTCCCTTCTCAGCCATAATATTATCAACCATCTCCATCACCTGCTGGTCCTACTGCTGGTCATATTCCTCGACAGCCACGTCCTTATCTTGGCAAATGTGAATGGTGTAGGGAACAAGGTCACTCTCTCAGCCATTGTTCTTCTTTCAAAAGTAGATTCCCTACTATTGAAATTCCTTCTGCTGTTTCAAATCGTGCTACACCAAAGGAATATCAACCAAATATTCATGCACCACAGACTCATGCTGTTACTGCCATGCACCCTCCCTCAAATGTTTGGCTTCTTGATAATGGGGCCTCTCACCATGTTACTAATGATCTTGCCAACTTATCTCTTCATGCACCCTATGATAGTACTGAAGAACTAGTGATAGGTGATGGTTCTTCACTTCCAATCCAAAACACAAGTTGGATGGAAAAAATGTCTGTTGGGAGAGTTAGCCCCACGTACCTGTGGATGTTCCCAGCTCGGACATGATTGCCTCTAGTGCGAGGATACCTGTGGGAAACAAAAAAAAAATCCAAAACATAGGTTCATTTTCTCTATCAACTTCTTCTACAAATTTCACATTTTCAAATGTCTTGCATGTTCCATCCATAGCTCGTAACATTCTCTCCATTTCAAAATTTTGTCAAGAAAATAATACTAGTATTGAATTCTTACCTTCTTTTTTTCGTGTTAAGGAGCTTTCTCAGGGTCCAACTAAAGTTGGTGTTTGTGAATGGAATTCACATGTGCCTCAAGCCTTTCTCTCAGTCAAATTACCTTCACACGACTGACATCATCGTCTAGGACACCCTTCATTGTCTATTCTTAGGATTTTAAATTTTAGTTTTCATTTATCCATTTCGAATTTTCCTTTGTCCAAGTGTAATGCTTGCAATATCAATAAAAGTCACAAATTGCCTTTCTCTCTTTCCTCTCTTACTTCTCATAATCCACTTGAACTCATTTTTTCAGATGTTTGGACTGCTCCCATTTACTCATTTGATCACTATAAATATTATGTGATATTTGTGGATCATTTCACTATATGCATCTGGTTTTATCCACTCAAAAAGAAATCTGAAGTGTTTGAAATTTTTGTTAGATTCAAATCATTGGTTGAAAATTTCTTTCACAACAAAATTAAACAGTTTTAGTGACAATGGTGGTGAATATCAGAAACTAACTCCATATCTTTCTATCAATGGAATTTCTCACCTTACCTCTCCTCCTCATACACCAGAACATAATGGCTATGCCGAATGTCGACATCGTCATATTGTTGAAACGGGGTTATCTTTGCTTACTCATGCAAAGTTACCTCAAATTTTTTGGTCAAATGCTCTTTCTACAGCCACATATTTAATCAATCGTTTACCCACTCCCACTCTTGCCAATATGTCACCTTATCACAAGCTTTTTAGTCTTGCTCCAAGTTATCAAAAACTTCGTAGTTTCGGGTGTCTTTGCTACCCTTGGCTACGGCCTTATTCCACTTATAAACTTGATCATAGGTCTCTTCCATGTGTGTTTATTGGTTATTCTTCATCTCAAATCACTTCACAAACTCCACTTCACTTGGTTCTCATATGACATTGCTCTCCTCTGGCTTTCATTTCGTTTCTAGTGTAGCTCTACAAACATTTCTCTACTTCTTTTTTCTTCAATCTCCATGGTTTTCATTCAGTCAAGGTATTGTTTTCCATTTATGAACTTGTTATTAATTATTTAGTATCAGTGTGTACGCATTAAAGAAAATGACAAACTTAGTTTTCTCTGAAATTTCTTTAAAGTTTGGGTTTTTTCGAATTTGGTTTTGGAGTTTGGATTATCCTTATATGGGTAAAGCATTATAAGTCACTTTGAAATTACATATCTAAGTTTGGCTAGAAATGATTGTTCTTTAGTCATATAGTTATGTATTATGACAATACTTGCAAATGTTAATAGTAAGGTGCCATACTCACCACTGGTTTAATATATACATGAGTCTCGCACTTATGTGTGCATGGGTCCCACACCAACTAGTGCACGAGTCCCGCACCAACATTGCATAAGTCCTGCACTAGCAGTCAACGAGCCTCGCACCACTAGTGCATGCGTCCCACACCAGAAGTGCACGTGTCCCGCACCAAAAGTGCATGCATCCCACACCAGAAGCGCATGCGTCCTACACAAGCAGTGCACGCATCTTGCACCACGCGTGCATGTGTTATGCATGTATTTCATACATAATATCTCTTTCTGAATGTGTTAGCGAGGGTATGGCTTTAATACGGGCAGACGATGTACTAATACCTTCCTCGATCCATAATCGACTCCCCAACTCAAAATCTTTGTTAAAAGACCATTTTTATCTAACTCAGGTATAAAGAGAGTTTTCTACATTTTAACCATAAATCATTAGTAATTTAAAATTTATGTATGAAAGGACCAATATCACCAAAAGTAAAAGTTTAAGGAGTAATTTGGAAGAAAAAATAGTGTATGGTATGTACTTGTGAAACACATAACGTTTAAGAAAAAATAGTTTATGGTGTGTCGTTGATAGTGATATTGATGTCGATGGTCGTCGCACTTTTCCTTTATCAATGGTGTTATTTGCCACCTGCACGTGTTGTCTCGTTTGATGTCGAGATGGGGGATCTGCCACCTCCCGCAATAGTAGATGACCACGTTTAGATGATATTTATGTTATACTTTTATTTATTATCTATTTGTAAATACTTTGATATTTAATTGAACTTATTATATACAATATTGTGAAACCCGAGCCAAACGTTAAATCCGCAGAGGTCCCGTATTAGGTTTAAACGGTTAAATCGTCTAGTCTGACTGGTTGATTCCATACATAGTTAATATTTTTTATCGAAAAATATATAAATGTAAAACATTATATAACAACAATTATGTACAATTATATTGAAGTAATAACATTTTCATCTGTTTTTGGATAATAGTAAAACAAAATATTGAAGCAGTGTCATACTTTTTTTTAAGTGAACCGTCTGGCTAACTCTCCAGATTAATTCGGTTTAATCGAGTTTAACACGTTCGGACCAGAATTTCCCTAGTTCAAAGCGGTCCAACTCATATTCGGTTAAGACTGCAATACAGAGTCGTTTCCAATTCCGGTCAGTGGTCAGACTGGTCGAATTGTCTAGTACGGTCCTATTCTCACAACACTGATTATATATTTGTGAACACTTTATTATCTACTTGCATTTATTTTCTACTTTTATCTGGATTTTTGGAAGGTAGGAGTGTGAATACTCAATTATGCTTTATCTACTTTCAAATTTGAGAATAATTTTATTTAAGATAACCTTCACCAAAAAAGCTCAAATCAACAGAAAAGACTCGGTATAAGAAATCAACAATTAATTATCATTATTACAATCAATAGCTTATTAATGAAAAATAACTACAATCAATGAATAACATGAGGTATAATTGTGTAAGAAAATTTGAAGTTTGAATTGTTTTGAAATAATTTCCTAAAATATGCCAGCATTGTCATGAGGCCATAAAGCGTGTGAGGGATTTCATTAACAATTTTTTTTCAAAATTATAGTAAAACAAGCTTTACAACGTATGCAACTACGTACAAAATTTTTTTAATTTTCCATTTAATTTCTCTTAATTTTTTTATCACCAAAAGAAAATTTTATTAGTGAAAATAAGAGTTAGACAGGAGATAATATAAAAAACTGAACAATAATAGTTACAAGACAATATTAAGATAATATAGGAGGTTCGTAATTCAGACGGAATATTAGAGATCTGAGTGGGATTGACAAAAGGGTTGATCGAGGTTGAGTTTGTACATACCCAAACCCGAAATTCAAAACCCAAACTCAATAGGGTTGAAAATAAAGATATCATCCTGAATCTGAACCAGAAAATAATAAATGTACTATGAAAAATATGTTACCATTTTTGTTTCATGTTTCTCTAGCATTTTCATTTTCTTTCGTATTATTTTATTTATTTTGTGTTTGAAGAGCTAATAGTATATAAAGTAAAATTAGAAATTAAAAAGAATGGGCATAGAACTTTCAATTTTAAATTGAATTACATTACTCAGAGGTGGGTTCGGGGTAGAGTCTTTGCTATAACAAACCTGCACTCGAACTCAAAAAATAAACTCGGGTAAAACCCGAACACGGACCCAATCACATTAGAGTTTTCATCTTAAATTTAGGTTGGTTCATATGGGTACCCATGGATTCGGTTTTCATTGACATTTCTAAAACTGAGTTCCTTGCTGACTATTAAACCAAAGTCAAGATTTCACCCTTACTGTTCTTAGGATTTTAAATTCTAGTTTTCATTTATCCATTTCGAATTTTCCTTTGTCCAAGTGTAATGCTTGCATTATCAATAAAAGTCACAAATTGCCATTCTCTCTTTCATCTCTTACTTCTCATGATCCACTTGAACTCATTTTTTCAGATGTTTGGACTGCTCTCATTTACTCATTTGATCACTATAAATATTATGTGATATTTGTGGATCATTTTACTAAATATATCTGGTTTTATCCACTCAAAAGGAAATCTGAAGTGTTTGAAATTTTTGTTAGATTCAAATCATTGGTTGAAAGTTTCTTGCATAGCAAAATTAAACAATTTTTTAGTGACAATGGTGGTGAATATCAGAAGCTAACTCCATACCTTTCTCTCAATGGCATTGCTCACCTTACCTCTCCTCCTCATACACCAGAACGTAATGGCTATGCCGAACGTCGACATCGTCATATTATTGAAACGAGGTTATCTTTGCTTACTCATGCAAAGTTACCTCCCATTTTTTGGTCTAATGCTCTTTCTACAGCTACATATTTAATCAATCGTTTACCACTCCCACTCTTGCCAATATGTCATCTTATCACAAGCTTTTTAGTCTTGCTCCAAATTATCAACAACTTCGTAGTTTCGGGTGTCTTTGCTACCCTTGGCTACGACCTTATTCCACTCACAAACTTGATCCTAGGTCTCTTCCACGTATGTTTATTGGTTATTCTTCATCTCAAATCACTTCACCAACTCCACTTCACTTGGTTCTCATATGACATTGCTCTCCTCTGGCTTTCATTTCGTTTCTAGTGTAGCTCTACAAACATTTCTCTACTTCTTTTTTCTTCCATCTCCATGGTTTTCATTCAGTCAAGGTATTGGTTCCATTTATGAACTTGTTATTAATTATTTAGTATCAGTGTGTATGCATTAAAGAAAATGGCAAACATAGTTTTCTCTGAACTTTCCTTAAAGTTTGGGTTTTTTTCGAATTTGGTTTTGGAGTTTGGATTATCATTATATGGGTAAAGCATTAGAAGTCACTTTGCAATTACATATCTAAGTTTGGCTAGAAATGATTGTTCTTTTGTCATATTGTTATGTATTATGACAATACTTATAAATGTTAATAGTAAGGTGTCATACTCACCCTGGTTTAATATATACACGAGTCTCACACTTATGTGTGCATGGGTCCCACACCTAGTAGTGCACGAGTCCCGCACCAACATTGCACAAGTCCCGCACTAGCAGTCAACGAGCCTAGCACCACCAGTGCATGCGTCCCACACCAGAAGTGCACGTGTCCAGCACCAAAATTGCACGCGTCCCGCGCGAGAAGTGCATGCGTCCCACACAAGCAGTGCACGCGTCCTGCACCAAGCGTGCATGTGTTATGCATGTATCTTCTACAAAATATCTCTTTCTGAATGTGTTAGCGAGGGTATTGTTTTAATACGGGCAGACGATGTACTAATACATTCCTCGATCCGTAATCGACTCCCTAACTCAAAATCTTTGTTAAAAGACCATTTTTATCTAATTCGGGTATAAAGAGAGTTTTCTACATTTTAACCACAAATTAGTAGTAATTTAAAATTTATGTATGAAAGGACCAATATCACCAAAAGTAAAAGTTTAAGGAGTAATTTGGAAGAAAAAATAGTTTATGATATGTACTTGCAAAACACATAACGTTTAAGAAAAAATAGTGTATGGTGTGTCGGTTATAGTGATATTGATGTCGATGGTCGTCATACTTTTCCTTTATCAGTGATGTTATTTGCCACCTACACGTGTTGCCTCGTTTGATGTTGAGATGGGGGATCTGCCACCTCTCGCAATAGTAGATGACCACGTTGAGAATAATTTTATTTAAGATAACCTTCACCAAAAAAGCTCAAATCAACAGAAAATCCGTTCATTTATATTTATAGAGAGAGGAGCAATATAAGAATATCCGTTCATTTATTCTTCTAGTGTGAATAAACTACAATCAATCAAATATGCATTAAAATGAATGAGACTCAGTATAAGAAATCAACAATTAATTATCATTATTACAATCAATAACTCATTAATGAAAAATAACTACAATCAATGAATAACATGAGGTATAATTGTGTAAGAAAATTTGAACTTCGAATTGTTTTGAAATAATTTCCTAAAATTATAGTAAAACAAATTATGCAATGTAAAACAAGTTTTACAACGTATGCAACGTACAACTTATGAGGGTTTTCATTAACAAATTTCCCATATCAGCCTATGAGGGTTTTCATTAACAAATTTTTTTTCAAAATTATAGTAAAACAAGCTTTACAACATATGCAACGTACAACTTTTTTTTTTTAATTTTTACATTTAATTTCTCTTAATTTTTTTATCACTAAGAGAAAATTTTATTAGCGAAAATAAGAGTTAGACAGGAGATAATATAAAAAATCTGAACAATTATAGTTACAAGACAATATTAAGATAATACAGGAGGTTCATAATTCAGACGGAATATTAGATATCTGAGTGGGAATGACAAAATGGCAGATCGGGGTCGAATTTGTACATACTCAAACCCGAAATTGAAAACCCAAACTCAATAACGTTGAAAATAAAGATATTATCCCGAATCTGAACCAGAAAATAATAAATGTACTATGGAAAATATGTTACCATTTTTATTTCATGTTTCTCTAGCATTTTTATTTTCTTTCGTATTATTTTATTTCTTTTATGTTTGAAGAGCTAATAGTATATAAAGTAAAATTAGAAATTAAAAAAAATGGGCATAGAACATTCAATTTTAAATTGAATTACATTACTCAGAGACGTGTTCAGGGTAGAGTCTTTGCTATAACAAACTTGAACCCGAACTCAAAAAATAAACTCGGGTAAAACCCGAACACGGACCCAATCACATTAGAGTTTTCATGTTAAATTCAGGTTGGTTCATACGGGTACCCATGAAATCAGTTTTCATTGACATCCCTAAAACTGAGTTCCCTGCTGACTATTAAACCAAAGTCAAGATTTCACCCTTACTATTTCCAAAATACAATGAATTTAATTTCTCATAATTGTGATCTATTAATTTATTATGTTTTGCCATTCTGTTGAAATATTATATAACATATAACATGAATAGAAATGTTAAAGTATAGGATAATGTATTGTCATTGAAGTATATAAATGCATAAAGTTTCATGTTATTTTAGAATTAGTAATTACCAATAATTTGAATTAATAATTAGAGCGGATATGACTCCAAGTTTCATGTTATTTTGTATGTGATTGATTTAAATTATTTGCACGAATTTGTCAAATAAAAATAACATTTTCGAGATATGGTTTTAATTTTGATGATTGTATTTAATTTACTTTTAGTTTCACCATTTATTTTCTCATAGGATATCAATTTAAAACACACAATTCTTTATAATTGCATGTGTTTATCCATTTAACTAGCAAGTTACCTGTGCGAATGCACGGGGCGATATTTTTATCATATGATTAAGAACACATATATTATATCTATAGTATTTTTTTAAGATAAGGAACAATTTCAAATTTTGTTATTTTGAAATTGATATATCTTTCAAAATTCAATGTCCTTCATTGTTTAAAATCACAAATATTAAATATACACAATATAATATTGTGGAAAAACTTGATTATATGGTCAGGAAGACCAAAAATTATAAATGCATTTAAAAATTGATGAGTTAATAAGTTGAATTTTGGCCCTCATTTTTTTTTATAAAGCAGAGGTGCCAATGCACCCAGATTTATTAAAGAAACAAGAGAGTCATTACATATGCCTGAATCTATAATTTGGCAATGAAAGTTTATTCCTAAAGGAGTCAACTTTGATAAAATTATGAATATTCTCCCACCAGAAACCCCTCCTAGATATGACTCCGAAAGATGCAAGTTTGTCAGCATACACATTGCCTTCTCTATATATATGAGAGATTTTCAGGTTCAAAGACTAAATAAGAAACAATCATTGACTCCACTTCCGAATGTGCTTCCAAGGGGGTTTAAACTTTCCATTGAAAATATCCACTACTATGGCCGAGTCACATTCCAGCCATATGTCATTCCATCCTTTGGAAACAGCTATCGCAATAGCAGTGATAGCATAAAGCAGCTCTGCATAAAGAGAGTCATGAATACCATAGTAAGTTGCAAAACAACCCTTAATTGCACCCTCATTGTCCCTAAAAATACCACCACCACCAGCATGCCCCAGTGATCCGTGAGCTGCACCATCAGTATTAATTTTTGTCCATCCCAATGAAGGGGGAAGCCAAATTATTTCGACTATAGCAGGAGCTTTTGAATGATTTATGTCCACCTTGAAAATCTTAAGGAAAACAAGCTCCTACAAGGAGGGGTTAGAACAGAGCTTAGTAGTGTTACTAGATAAAGATGTATCCCTTATGATTCTAGATATAGCCTGTAAGCTGGTAGTTTTAGCATCATCAAATCTTGCCCTATTCCTGCAGTACCAGATTGTAGAGATTGTGTTTATGACTGCCGCAACAACCACTTCTTTAACTTGAGGGCTCCAAGATTTAAAGCACACTTGAAGGATTGAAGCAGTGGAGCTTGTGTCGATATAGGTATTGAACGAGCAACTCAGCCAATTCCAAAGCGTGACAGCAAAAGAGCATCTCAAGAATAAATGGTCTGAAGTTTCCTGAGATGCCAAACACATTGTGCATATGGAAACTATAGGAAGACCCCTCCTTTGCAAGTTCTTGCCAGTGGGCATCCTATTCTTGTGAAGCCTCCAAAATGTGAAAGATTTGGTCGGGGATATGCAGTTAGACCAAACAGTTTTGCACCATTGAGGCCTAGTAGTGAAAGTGCAAAGTGTCAAGAATAGCACTAGCATATCTTTGCCTATGTTTTGATGAAGACAAGGGTCTAACAAAGCTTGAAGATGACTCAACAATCAACATGCCTTATGCTCATTTGGTCATATCTAGACTAGGAGATAAATTGAGTCTATAACCCAAGTAGTCTGGGATGTGTGTTGTAGTAAGTGAGTATAGGTCAGGTGAACCTAGATGCTAGTCTCTTAAGCCATCATAATTGAACTACCATATTCAAGAGATGCATCATCTAGTTAATCGTATGTTCATGCATATATCATACATGTTATCTATGCATATTAGGCATAATATAAATGATAAAACATGTATACATATTGCACATAATATATGAGAAGTTTGCATTGTGAAAACATATGCATAAATGCTCAAGTTAATCGATTAACGTGGTAGCTTAATCGATTAACGTAACTGATTTTCTGTTGAATATGTGTTTTCTGTTGTAATTGTTTTAAATGTCATTCTGTAAGTCCGTTAATTGATTAAATGGTAGTCTTAATCGATTAACGTGTCTATTTTGTGTTATAACTGAAATCTGCTTTACTGTTGTAACTGCTTTAGAGAGCATTTTGCATTCGTATTTTCATTGTTATTCAGCTTGAGAGTTGCATGTGTGAGAATAGTAATTATGTTGTTTTCTGTAACATGCTTTATTGTTCTGCATAATCTGATATTCATTTGATACTGCTCACATGATCATGCATTAGATTCTGATTGAGAGAAACGTGTTATATACTGTATTCTGATTAACTCACTTTCATATTGATGGCTTAATTGATTAGGATAAGGGTTAATCGTTAATCTTTACATTGTAATATTTAAGGCTTTATGTGCTTAGAATATCTTGATTCTTAACGTGTATTGTGCAGTCTGAATTTGTCTCTTGGTGTGAAATCACCATAGAGATTGTTGTTCTTCACCAAGACAGGGAGGTCTTGATTTGAGGATACGATTCTTGGTGGGGGCGTGTTCGCAAGAAAGGTTTTCTCAAGAGGCGAAAGGGTAGAAGTCAAACCAGGTTTTAGAGATCCTAGATTTCAAGAATGGAGCATCCCTTGCGCTTGTAAATTGAATTGCTAATTGTATCTTAATTCAATATTGTGAAGAAAGAAAATATCCCTGGTCCAAAAGGGGGGCCTAGGATGTAGTTTGCAGTGGACCACAAACGAACCAGGATAAAAATCCTTGTGCATTGTTCTTTCTTTCTCTCTTTATCTTTCTGTTTCTTGCATTGATACACTGAATATATACTTGAGAATTTGTATATCTGTTTAATGCTATACTGTTAACACTTGTATGCAATAATATCTGAGATATAACTGTTTAAAGTGTATCTTATTTGTCGTGCAAATTGTCTTTTCCATTAACCTGTTCTGTAACTGTGTTAATCGATTAAAGCTCTTCTGTTAATCGATTAAAGCTCATCTTTTAATCGATTAACTGGACAGTTTTTCCAGTATTTGGTTGTTGTTTAAAAGCGGTAGTTTTTAACCCCCACACCTATTCAACCCCCACACCTA
>NW_017727841.1:199878-205901 GCF_001865875.1 Lupinus angustifolius
TCTAGGTGTTCCTAGACCACTGATACCTAACAAGTAGTAGTAGGACAAAAGCATTCAAAGGCAACATTCATAGAAAGGAAACCATCATTGGTATTTTTCCAGATTAACATGTCCTGTATGCTAGAGTCAGAGATGTTAATTTTGGCAATGTAGTCCACAATATGAGGATGAAAAACAGACATCCAAGTAAGAATAATCCACTTGAAATTTATGATAAAGTCAGCCACAATAGCTGCTAGAGAAGCATGAATTGAGGCAGGAATCTCCAAAGAGTCCACCAAGGGGGTGCCAAGCCAATTGTCCCCCCAATAATGGATAAGACTACCATTACCAACTAGCCATATTGAGTTCTCAATAATAGTAAACCAGTTTATTCTAATGCCTGGCCATATGGAGGATTTGACATAACTTGATATAGGCTTGCTATGCTTAAGGAATCTTTTCCTATAAAAAATAGCCCAGTCTTGAGATGAGGAGAACATGTCCCAAGATAACTTCAACAAAGCAGCTTTGTTAATTGCAGCCAAGGACCTAGGCCCCAAACCCCCTTTATTAGTAGGCACACAAACTTGATGCCAAGCCACCGTGACTAATTATCGAACTTTTGTGTCTCCTGACCAGAAAAAATTTCTAATGCAATTGTCCATATGCTTAAGTAGTTGTGCAAGCCAAGCATAGACATGGAAACTATAAAGCATCATGCTATGGATTATGGTCTTCACTAATTCAACTCTACCCATAATGGATAGGGAGGAACCTTTCCACTTAGTAAGCTTATTCACTATTTTGTCTACAGTGGGTTGAAGATGGATGCGTCTTGGTTTCCCTTTGAACAAGGGCACTCCCAAATAAGAAAAAATGAGGCAACCAGCTGAAAATCCAAGCCATTTTGTAAGGTTCAGAATCTTCCTAGCAGAGTTTGTGGAAGTGTAAAACTTACACTTGTCTTGGTTGATAACTTGGCCACAGGCATGAGCATAATCCTTGATCAACTCTTTAAGAGCCATCAACTCTCTTTTGATCCCTTTACAAAATATCAAAATATCATCTGCATAGAGCACATGGGAAGTAGTTTGCAGCCTCCTAGGACCAGATATTGTACTCATTTTCCCTTCACGAAGCAGATTAGTTATTCCTCTGCTTAGGACATCTTCAGCAATACAGAATAGAAGATGAGATAGTGGATCCCCTTGCCTCACACCTCTGCAGCAGCTAAAAAACCCCACAAATTGACCATTAACCTGTATGAACAGTTTAGCAGAAATCAAGATAACTTTGATCCATTTTTGGAACTTATTCTTAAAGCCAAAGGCTGATAGAGTGTCTAGCAAGAACTTCCAATCCAAAGTGTCAAAAGCTTTTTTTATATCAAGTTTAATAGCTAAATTTCCTCCAAACACTTTATGGTTCAACAGATTAACAGCTTCAGAGGCTATGCAAAGACAATCATGAATGTGCCTTTGTTTAATAAAACCTCTTTAATTTGTGGATATGATCTTCGGGGCTATGATAGCAAGCCTTTCATCTAGGATTTTAGTGATGGCTTTGAATTAGAAATTGGCCAATGCAATTGGCCTGAAGTCTTCAATTATGTCTGCACCAGGGGACTTGGGGATTAGCACCACTGAGTTAGAATTGAGATTTAGCAACAACCAATCCTGCAAGAAGAATTGAGACACCGATTTACAAACATCACTATCAATAGTTTCCCAGAAATTCTGATAAAAGCAGCCTCCAAACCCATCAAGCTCAGGTGCCCCGTCCCCATTCATAGCAAACACAACAGCTCTAATTTCCTCAGATGTAGGGGCCAGAGTAGGCATTATATTGTCTTCCATAGACACTAAGTTGGGCACCACAGATTGAATGAGGTTGTTTGGGTATTACACATATCAATAGAATCAAAATTATTGTATTCATTTTTATCACCTAATATTGTGAAGTTTAGAAATATTTGCTTCAACTTAATAATTGATTGAATTAAATTATAAAAAAAAAATTGAATTAAACCAACAAAAAATCATTTATTTGTTCAATAACTTCAATTGGATTATAAAAACTCTTTATTTTTTTAGCGATCTTGTAGATCTGGATAAGTACTTTGAACTATGACATCTATTAGATTATCAAAATTAACAAATGTATATGTCATTAGATATGTAATGACGTAGTTATGAGAATTGTAAAAAATATAATTTAACTAATACATACTAATGTTATTGTATTTTTGTGTTAGCGATTATGTACGATTACAATAGATTATTATAATATTTTAAAATTGTATCATTGTCTTGATTATATGTCTTCATACATACAATTTTTATACAATAATATTTTAATGATCTATAGGGAGTGATATATGATACATAAAATGATTAAATGATATAAATTGGGATCGTTTTAAGATCTATTTAAATGTGTAATTACTACATATTCCATTTACTATAATTAAAATATGTTTTTAAATTTTCCTAACAACTTTAATTTAAAATAGAAACTAAATCATCATAATTAAGAAGAGAGGTCCACTAACTGCAAGATTAAGTTTTTTCCACACCCTAGTCATCAATTATAGGAAAATCCAATTGTTTGAATTAGTGAGTAGATCTAAACTATTAGTTATCCCTATAATTGATGGCTAGGATAAGGAGTAAGTGTAAAAAACTTACTCTTAGAGTAAATAGATCCCCGTTTAATAATTAGTACTCTCAATTCCTTAATTATATAAATTCCATTTAATTTATTTAAAATATTTTTCAAAATTTCATAACAACTTTAATACATAATTTTAAAGTAGAAACTAAATCATGATTAATGCATGTTTATAACGAATGATTTACGTTATATTCCATTATAATTTATAATAATTGTTCTTTATGATATGTTTTGATTTATGTTGATAATTGATTCTTTCTATTTTGTATCTGATTTGCAAATTTATATTCTATTTCTGTAACTTATACAAAAAATTCAAACTACTCTATTTCTTCATGAGTTTTTTGAATCATATGTTATATTATATATGATGTTAAAACAAAATAAAATATAAATGAAATTAATTATTATTGCACAAATTTATTAGTTTTAATTCTACAAATTTATCTACATAAGTAGCATTGCCTAAAATTTAGAAATCATAAATAATTTAAACAAAATATAAATCAAATCAATTGGTTATCACAATCAAAATTTATTAGTTATAATTCTGCAAATTTATGTCAATAATGAGGATTGCTTAAAATTTAGAAATAAAAAATAAATTAAAAATATATAAATCAAATAAAAATGAAGACATTATTCTTCTTCATATATAGGAATGCTAAAAATCGAGAAATAAAGACCAAAGACATTATATTGTATTGTTGAAAACTCAAACAATACAAATTTATAAACAAACAATTAAATAAGGTAATAAGGTTTAAATAAAATTTCGAAGAGGATGATTAACACTACGTGTTTCTAAAACATGCAAAACAAAAAATTAAAATAATGATTCTTTGAATAAATAAGTGTATAATAATAGAGATGTGAATAGAGAAAATTAACTTGCAGAGATGTTTGAGGGGAGAACCAAACTATAAATAAAGAGAGAAAATGATAAAAATGAGATAAGATGAGGGGATAAATATATTATTAACAAAAATAAATAGACAAATAAATGTAATATTGTAAGTGAATGTATAATATAATGGAGATTGAGTACATACCATATGTTTTGAAGGTTTGATCTTCCTCGAGGAAGATACATTTGTTTATCATACGCTAAAGGAGAAAATTGATGGAAGAATATATCTACAAAATAATGAAATTAGCGAGAACACATCTATAAAATAAGGAAATCAATGAAAAATTATACAAAAAATCAATGATAAAATAAGAACAGATCTATAAAATAAATCAAAAATTCAATGAAAAAACAATATTGTAAGTGAATGTATAATATAATGGAGATTGGGTACATACCATATGTTTTGAAGGTTTGATCTTCCTTGAAAAAGATACATTTGTTTATCATACGCTAAAGGAAGAGAAAATTGCTAGAAGAATATATCTACAAAATAATGAAATTAGTGAGAACACGTCTATAAAATAAGGAAATCAATGAAAAATTATACGAAAAATCAATGATAAAATAAGAACAGGTCTACAATATAAACCAAAAAATCAATGAAAAATCAATATTGTAAGTGAATGTATAATATAATGGAGATTGGGTACATACCATATGTTTTGAAGGTTTGATCTTTCTTGAAGAAGATACATTTGTTTATCAGACGCTATAGGAGAAAATTGTTGGAAAAATATATCTACAAAATAATGAAATTAGTGAGAACACGTCTGTAAAATAAGGAAATCAATGAAAAATTATACAAAAAATCAATGATAAAATAAGAACAGATCTACAAAATAAACAAAAAAATCAATGAAAAATGTACTAAAGATCATATCTACAAAATAAATAAATAAATAAATGCACTTTAAAGAGGATGATTGAAAGAGAAATAAAAAAGATGATAATGAAGATACATATGAAATGAAAGTGGAGAAAAAAAAATATTGTTGAGAGAAAAAGAATGTTGGAAGAGAAAGAGAGAGTCATAGACCTCAATAAAATGCAACAAAATCTTAAAAAATGCAATTAAAAAGCCTTTAAAAGAGATGACATAAAATGCAATAAAATGTATTAAATGCAATAATTGGCAAGAAATGACAAATATAATGTGGGAAGGTACATATGATTACCATGGAACCATTTAGGAGAGAGAAAAATGAAGGAGGAAACGACATATGGTAACTGATGAGGTGGCGTGAAGGAGGAGATGTCATGTGACAATTGATGAGGTGGTGAGAGTTTATTTTATTAGATAGTAAATAGATATCATGATATTTTGTTAATTAAACTTATTATTACCTGAATTAATGTATCAATTTTTATATTTATATAAATTAAAATTTTAAAAATATTCAAAATCATTTTGAGATTAAAATTTTGAATTTTAAATAAAATACTAAAAGTAAAAAAAACTTCATTTGGTTTTTAAAATAAAAAATTACACATGCCATAACCACTAAAACATATTATTGAATATAATAACTATTGTGAAATAGCTAGTTCACAGATATATCTATACTAATATATAAATTTTTAAACCAATGGATGTTGATGAGATTTAAGTATGTTGTTCATGAGCATGTTAAGAACATATTCAACCGTTGAAATTTTCTAAAACGCTTTCTAACTCATTTTCTTCTTAAAACAGAAAATGATGATGTTCTTGAACTTATGAAAATATTTTGTTGAAACCATGAACAACTTGTCTTCATGGAGTTGTTATAATGTTTTATTACATGTATTTTGTTGTTTTAGCCAAAGCGGATGATAAGATGAAATCAAAGGAACCTTTAGGAAGTATTTTATAAAAATGAGAATGTATGTATTCCTATTTGTTTTAGCCTTAAAAACCAAGGCTTGGAACAAGTTGGAAAAGTATGAACTTTTGTTTAAAAGGATGTTAAGGTTTATGAGTACATGAAGGTCTCATAAAACTCTTAAATGATACTTTGA
The DNA here is from genome assembly GCF_001865875.1 of Lupinus angustifolius. Lineage (NCBI taxonomy): Eukaryota > Viridiplantae > Streptophyta > Magnoliopsida > Fabales > Fabaceae > Lupinus > Lupinus angustifolius. Next base: position 205,445 of record NW_017727841.1, read on the forward strand.
ATAACTTACTTTAAAGTGGTAAGATTATTAAAGAATGTCTTAAAGCGGAATATGTAGTTTTACTAAAACCCATGTGTTAAAAAATGGATGGAAATCGTGAACAGACTTTTGATGAAAAAGGATGGTCAAGAACATGTGATGTTGGACCAGATGGATGAAATGGATGTATGATCACGATGAGAAAAAGAGAAATGATTTTAAGTATTTTAGTAACGACTTTAGAAATATCGGAAACTAACGGATTTCTATTTTGGTAGTTACGAAGATTTCGGTGTTCGAACCTTGAAACTAAACCACCCTTAGTTGACAAGTTAAAGCACGCTTCATTAAGGTGAGAAAGAACACATCGTGACATAGTGGTTTCCGAATATGACACTCGGATCTCCTAAACCATCTCAAAGGTTTTGGAGTTAACTTGGGTTTGAGAAACCCACGATTTTTATGTTTGAATGCTTTT
>NW_017727841.1:206001-206764 GCF_001865875.1 Lupinus angustifolius
ACATCGTGACATAGTGGTGTCCGAATATGACACCCGGATCTCCTAAACCATCTCAAAGGTTTTGGAGTTAACTTGGGTTTTAAGAAACCCAAGATTTTTATGTTTAAATGCTTTTGAATATATATGATTGTTCATGAAATGGGTTGAATATTGTATATGAATGTTGTTGGGAACTTTTCTGGGTGCAGGTATTTGAAAAACTATGTTTAAATGTGTTTCGGTTGTCGAAAAGGGCAAAAGTTGGTATTCTATCCAAGTCCCTGTCGCTTGGGCAAGAAACTCTCGCCTGGGCGAGCACAGTCTCGCTTGGGCGAGGACTAGGCGAGGGACTGGGCGAGGGGAAGTTTTGGTTCTAGAACTCCCTTGCCCGGGCGACAAATCCTCGCTTGGGCGAGCAAGGGTCCCTCTTAGGCGAAAAAAGCCCAGGATTTCGATGAAATTCGAGAACTCTCTCGCTTGGGTGAGAGATTTCTCGCCCGGGCAAGCAAAGGCTTCGCTCGGGCCGGGGGAAAAAAACTAAAATAAAAAACCAGGATTTTAATGATGTCTCGCTTGGGCGAGGAAGGCTTAAGTCTAATTGAGATTTAAAGATGAATTGTCGCTTGGGCGAGAGACAGTATTTGGGTTTGACTATTTGGATTGATTGGTTGAGTATGTAATAACCCTAGTATGAGTATGTGATATAAACTACTTTGGTATAACACCGTAATTGAAATAAAAAGTAAAGTATTCAAGGTGTTGGAATTAAATAGTCAAATTCAGA
>NW_017727841.1:206864-216670 GCF_001865875.1 Lupinus angustifolius
TTATTTCCGACTAGGTTATTGGGAGGATATTGGGGTAAGGTGGATGATCATGACATAAGATGCATATATTGCACTTGTGGAAGTGGATTCCCACATTTGAGTTACAAACATCATGCATCATTAACATTATGCACATATTATTACTTATGGTTATGATATTTGTTTATGAAATGTATGCTGATACATTATGGTTTATGTTGATAAACGGTGGGTGATGATGTCGGTTATAGATAATATATGTGTGTGTTATTATTTTGGGTTATGATCCTCACTTATGTGTTATTTAATTATAGTCATGATATCTTGTTGATAAATGATATATTGATAAATGGAAATTATGATATTGTTTGGGAATAAGTGTTATTTACGTTACATAAGTTGATTAGTTAATTGTTTATGAGAACAATTGATGAGTTTGGTTATATTACTCATGTGAATTAGATAATTGTTTACGAGAACAACTGATGAGTTATAATGTGATATGTTATATATATATATATGAACTGTTTTTCATATCTAAGTGTAATATTCTGAGTAAGTCCACGCCGTCAATGAATTTACGTTCATTAGATGTCTTACTCTCTCTATTTCTCTTCTTTTCTATTTCTTGCTTTTCGGACGCGTGCTCGTCAGAGAAGACGGCTTTGCTCGGATTTGGAGCTACCCGTTCGTGATGTTCCAGGAAGGGGCATGAAGAATTGAGGAGAGGCAGTACCCTAGCTTTGGAGTTAGCCACTAGGAGTTGTTTATCATTTAATGTCTTTTGGCGATGATTAATATTTCCGCTTTTCTTGTTGAATATGTATATTAAGTACTTATGATCTTTTATATCTATGAAGATGTATATTCATGAAATGTTGTATCATTTCAGTTACCATTAGGTAACCGGTTTTGATTTCCGCGTTATGTGTTACTTAAAGTGATGTCCCGGAAAAGAAAGGTTTTTAAAAGGAAACAATTTGATAAAAGCAATTCAAAAAAAAAATTACCCACTTATTTGCAATGTTTTTGAGAAGTATTTTTCGGGGTGTTATAGATTGGGAAACCTCAACATAGAGTTGGTTATTAAGCAATTATGTTTTAGTCATAAGCTGGATTTGTTGTTTGTTGATGAGCCTTTTATCAATATAAACTCAATAAATAAAAAGTTCTGGAGGGATCTTCATCTAGTTCCTTTTGGAGCTAATGACAGAAATAATTTACTTCCAAACCTTCGGGGAATTTTCAAAATTGGGCTAAACCATGTGGTCATTTCTAATACTTCTCAACAGATTTCTATAGCAGTCAACCTTGAGGGATTTGTTTTCAATATCAGTGCAGTTTATGCTCACACTAATTACATACAAAGAAGAGCTCTTTGGATGGATATTAATTCTCTAATTCAATCCAATCATGGCCCTTGGTGTTGTATTGGTGACTTTAATGTGGTTCTTGGAGCTCACGAGTGCAAAGGGGCAAGATTTCCATCTAGACTTCCTTCAGAGGAATTCAAAGATTTTTCTGATAGTTATTACTTCTGGTCAGCCTTTCACATGGTCGAATAGGAGAAGAAGTTTGGCTCTCACTGAGAAAAGACTAGATAGAAGTTTTTGTAATGATGAGTGGATTAATTTTTGGTCTCAAACATCTTGTTGCACTATGCCAAGAGTCGCTTCTAATCATCATCCAATAATGCTTTGTTCTGATTTGCACACTCAACAAAGGATTCCATCTTTCAAATTCCACAAAATGTGGTCTTCTCATATGGATTGTAAAAGAGTTATAGCTGATGCTTGGAATACTACAATTGTTGGCTGCCCCATGTTCATCTTGTCTCAAAAGTTCAAGTTGCTTAAAAAAGAGTTTAAATGTTGGAATGTTAACATCTTTGGAAACATTCATTTGAATGTTAACATCTTTGGCAACATTCATTTGAATGTTAAGAAGGATTTGCAAGATGTTGATTCTATCCAGAAGGCTGCTAATAAGGAGGATTAGGAGATTAGAATTCAGGAGGAAGAGGCTCAAAAGAACCTTCTGCCGGCTCTAAATATGGAGGAATTATTCTGGAAATAAAAAGCTACATGTGATTGGCATGTCAATGCTAATAGAAATACTACTTTTTTCATAAAACCATAAAGATAACAGAGCACCAAGTCTTTGAACTTGCTTAATGATGGGGACACAGTTCTTACAAATAATGATGACATTGGTAGGCATGTGTTGCATTACTTCTAGGATTTATTTGCAACTGAAAATATCACCTTGCCTTCTTCTTTGATTCACTCTGTTATTCACCCTTTGACTTCTGAGGCTGATAATATAATGCTCACCTTAACCTTCTATGGATGAAATCAAGAATGTTGTTTTTGCTATGAAAAGTAAAGGTGCTCCTGGTCCTGATGGATTTGGTGCCTATTTCTATCAAACTTATTGGGATATAGTAGGACAAGATGTGTGCAACTCTATTCTTCAGTTCTTCTCTCAAGGTTCGGTTCTGCCTAACATGAATGCAAACACTATCATCCTTATCCCTAAATTTCCAGGTGCTAACAAAATTGAAGACTTCAGACCTATTGCTTTGGCTAATTGTCAATTCAAAATCATAACAAAAGTAATTGCTGATAGACTTGCCAAAAATGCTGCAAAAATCATTTCTCCCCGGTAAAGAGGATTCTTAAAGGATAGACACATAATAGATTGTGTTTATCTTGCATCAGAAGCAACAAATCTTTTGGATCACAAAACTTTTGGTGGTAACATGATTGTTAAGTTGTATATCAAGAAAGCTTTTGACACTTTAGATTGGGATTTTCTTCTCAATACTTTAAAGACTTTTGGTTTCAACCAACAATTCATCAAATGGATTGAGGTGATCTTGCAATCTGCTAAACTTTCTATCAATATCATTGGGCAGAAGGTTGGTTTTTCAGTTGTAAGATGGGGGTGAGACAAGGTGATCCATTATCTCCTTTGATGTTTTGTATTACTGAAGATGTTTTCAGTAGAGGGTTATCGAATCTGGTGGTTGAGGGAAAAATTAGCACTATTTCTGGTCCTAGTAGGCTGCAAACTTCTAGTCATGTGTTGTATGTTTATGACATTCTCATCTTTTGTAAACGTATCAAGACAGAAATTATGTGCCTTAATCATCTAATCTCAGATTATGCTGCTTGTTCTGGTCAGCACATCAATGCTTCCAAGTGCAAGTTATATACCTCTAACAATTCTTCTAGGAAAGTGGCTTTGTTATCCTCTTATATGGGCTTCTCCACTGGTCTCTTGCCTTTCATATATCTTGGTATTCCTCTGTTCAAAGGGAAACCTAGGAGAATTCATCTGCAACCTATAGCAGATAGAATGGTGCAAAAGTTATCTAAATGGAAATGTGCTTGTCTTTCTATAATGGGTCGAGTGGAACTTGTGAAATATGTTATCCATGGTATGTTGGCTTACTCCTTCCACTTTTATGCTTGGCCTGCTCAGCTCATCAAGGCTTTGGATAGGAAAATCAAGAATTTTATCTAGGCTGGAGACTGTGAGGTCAGGAAATTATGCACTGTAAACTGGTTGAGAATTTGTACAACTACTGTTGAGGGAGGAATGAGATTAATATCTGTGAAAATGATGAATAAAGCTAGCTTTCTTAGATTAACTTGGTTGATGCTTTCCTCAAGTCAAGACTGGGCTTATTTCTGTAGGGAAAGATTTGGAACTCATTTTAATCAATCAACAAGATAATTTAAATCATCAATATGGCATGGTATTAAGCAGAATTTGGTCCTGATGCAGAACAACTTTTTATTTCTAATAGGGGATGGTAAAGAGACTAATTTTTGGAATGACAATTGGTTAGGCGTACCCTTGATTCATTCTCTACAAATCCCTAAAGAGTGGCACTCAAGCCTTCATGCCAAGGTCTATGACTTCATTGAAGATAAATATTGGATCATTCCAAATTCCATTAAGAATCTTCATCCTGAAATAGCCAAATCAGATTACAAAAACTTGTAGAACCAACTCTCGTGATAGAATAGTTTGGCAGCATACTTGTGATGGCATTCTCACCTCAAAACAAGCCTATCTACATTGTAATCGAACAGGTATGAAGCAAAAATGGTTTAAGCTTATTTGGTCTAAGGCCATTCCTCCAAGTAAATCTTTTATTGTTTGGAGATGGATTCACCAAAGATTGCCTATTGATGACAACCTGCAGAGAAGAGGTTGCCATATAGTTTCTTGGTGTAGCATCTGCAGGTCCACCACTAAGTCGTCTAATCATTTATTCCTCTCATGTCCCTTGGCTGCTCAAATCTGGAACTGGACTGGCAACCTGTTCTCTTGCACAATAGTAAATAGCTCTATTGAGGAGCTCCTTGATTCCTACAACCAAGGTTGGAGCCCTCAATTATATGAAGTTTTTCTAAACTCCATCATTTTGGAAATAAGTAGAATATTGAATGCTAGAAACAATAGCAGGTTTGAGGACAAAACCATTACTAATAGCAGAATCATATCCAACATTATGGTGGATATTGCCTTGTCTGGCAAGCTATCTTCGGCTTGCTCCAATTCCTTCATCGAGGAGTTTTCAATCATGCGCAGTCTGAGCATTCAGTTGAATCACAGAAAGAGTCCTAAAATGGTGGAAGTAACTTGGAAGTGTCCTCCTATAAGATGGACCAAAGTAAACACGGATGGTGCAGCTTTTGGTTCTCCAAGTCAAGCTGATGGGGCTGGAATCTTTAGAAATACTAATGGTAATTTCATGGGTTGCTTTACTGATTACTTTGAGATAAAGGATACTCTTTATGTTGAATTTAAAGCGGCTTTGATGGCAGTGGAGTTTGCTAAAAAGAAAGGCTGGAATTCGATATGGTTAGAATGTGATTCCTCCCTAGTTGTCGATATGTTTAAGGGGGAGGCAGAGGTGTCCTGGAAGCTTGCAGCTAAGTGGTGCAGATGCAGAACCACTTTGTCATCCATGGACTTTCATGTCTCGCACATTTTTAGAGAAGGAAATGCTTGTGTCGATATGCTAGCTAAGTTTGGTGTAAATTCTAAGACTTTTATTTGGTGGAATGACATTCCTTCTTTCATTCATTATGAATTTTCGAGAAATTGGTTGGCTCTTCCCAACTATAGGTTCAAGAACATGTAAGGTTGTCTACTTGACTCTTATTAATATATCCGGTGCTTTGCACTTTCAATAAAAAAAAGTTTATCTGGCCTATTTTCAAAATCGATACAATTATAAAACATAAAATACAAAACTTTCAAAATAATAACAAAAGCTAAAGAGAGCATATTTTAGTTATATCCAGAACTAATTTTATCATATTTAGTTCGTCGATTATTAATCATCAGTTAGAAAACTTTTGAGTTAGCGATAGTTTTATTTTTTTAAAATTTGTCTATATAAAAATGATGTTTTTTTTAAGCAATGGTGCTAAAGCACCCGAAATATATTAAAAGAAAGAACAGTGGAGCCATTACAAGTTTGTGAACCTATAGGTTGGAAGCCCCAACCAATTTCTATTACAGTCCCAAAAGATTATCACTAGTATTGAATCCCACCAAGTAAAAGCTCTAGACCTTAAACCATGATTAGCAAGCAAATCTGCGCAAGAATTCCCTTCCCTAAATATATGAGACACCTTCCAAGACATAGAAAATAATAAAGATTTACAAATACTCCACCTGGATGAAAGACTCCAAGAAGGTTGAAAATTTCCTTTGATAATTCCCACCATTAAAGTTGAATCACTCTCTATCCATAAGTGATTCCAGCCTTTTGCATGAGCAAGCTCAATTGCCAGTATAGCCGAAAGAAGCTCAGCATAAATAGCCTCATGTATGTCATAGAAAGCCGCAAAACAGGCCACAAATCTACCAAGGTGGTCTCTGAAAATGCCTCCCCCTCCCGCCAACCCAAGGCTACCCTGAGCTGCACCATCCGTATTCACCTTTATCCAACCTATGTTGGGAGGATGCCAAATTATCTCTCTTATGGTTGGACATCTATTGAAACGCAAAGTCATGTTCAGGTTCCTCAAAATAGCAAATTCTACAGGACTGTTATTTGCGAAAGGTTTTGAGATCTTAGCAGGAAAACTAATGTCCAGCTTTAGCTTGTCCAAAGCTCTAGCCACTGGGATTGAAGAATCATCAAACCTTGCTTTGTTTCTACAAAACCAAATTATAGCAACAATATGAGTTATGCAAATAGAGAAGGCCTCTTTTGTCTGAGAGCTCCACTCCCTGTTGCTTGTCCTCCAAAGAGCAGAGCAAGAGGAAGTGTCTATGTTTATGGAGAAAGTGTAGTTCAACCAGGGCCAAAACTATTGAGCAAAAGCACAATGAAGGAAAATGTGATTAGAGGACTCAAGGTTTTGATGACAAAGACTACACATAGACACTAAATTGCATCCTCTCTTCTGGAGATTGTCATCCGTGGGAATTTTATTATGTTTCCATCTCCAAGCTATGAAGGATTTAGATGGAGGAGTTGTAGTTGTCCAAAATTCCTTGAACCATTTCACATGATTAGCATGGGAAGATATGTTGGAGTAGGCATCCTTTAGAGATAGGTTGCCATCAGTTGTTCCATGCCAAACCATCTTATCCTCACTATTTGGAATTAAGGTCCTTGAAATTGCTTTTGAAACATTCGGGAATAGCTCTACCAACTGTCTACGAATTGTCCATCTGCCTTCATGAATGAAGTCAGCAACATAGGCTTTGAGGTTAGATCGAAGATCTGAAGGAATGTTCAAGAGATCCACTAAAGATCATCCTATCCAGTTAGCAGTCCAGAATTTTATTTTGGCTCCATCCCCAACTAGCCACAGGGAGTTGAGATGGACATATGCCCAATTAGCCTTAATACCAGGCCAGATTGAAGATTTGTAGTATCTAAGAGAGACTCTACAATCCCTACCAAAGCTCTTCCTAAAGAACACAACCCAGTCTTTGCTTGAAGATAGCATAGTCCAAGAGAGCTTAATGATAGAGGCTTTGTTCATCTTCGTTATGGACTTAACACCAAGACCACCAACCTGTGTTGGGGAGCAGACTTAATGCCAATTAACAGTGACTAATTTCCTGACTTCAGTATCCCCTGCCCAAATGAAATTTCTGATCTGTTTGTCCAGAACTTTAAGAAGTTGAGCAGGCCAAATATATATGTGAAATGAGTAAACTAGCATGCTCTGAATAATTGATTTGACTAACTCCACTCTGCCCATGATTCAAAGGCAGGAACCTTTCCAAGTTGCCAATTTCTGAGTAATTATGTCAGCAATTGGTTGAAGATGTGCCCTTTTAGGCTTTCCTTTGAACATAGGGACACCAAGGTATGTGAAGGGAAGAGATCCAGCATTAAAACCAAGGAAAGCAAAGAGGTTAATTATTTTCCTAGGATTAGAGCTTGTAGTGAAGAATTGACTCTTTGAGGCATTTATGATGTGGCCAGAAGCTTGGGCATAAGTTGATAGAAGAAGTTTGAGATTTCTAAGCACTTTTTTTACTCCCTTCAGAAAATAAGCACATCAGCAGCATATAGCACACGGCTAATGGTTTGAAGAGATGAAGGACCACTGATTATGCTCAATTTGCCTTGAGCCAAAAGATTTAGGATACCCCTGCTCAGGACCTCCTCAACAATACAAAACAGCTGAGGGGGTAGAGGATCCCCCTGCCTAACCCCTCTCTTGCAATCAAAGTAACCCAAATTGTGACCATTAATACTAATTAATAGTCTAGCTGAGTGAAGTATAGCCTGAATCCAAGATATAAACTTTTGGCTAAAACCAAAAGCCCTGAGAGTGTCCATTAGAAATTCTCAATCCATAGTGTCAAAAGCCTTTGATATGTCTAGTTTTAAGATTAGGTTGCCACCAAAAGTCTTGTGATCCAGCAAACAGATGTAGTCTTGAATGTTTCTATCTCTTATGAAGCCCTTTTGATTAGGTGAGACAATTCTAGAGGCAATAGATGCAAGCCTATTAGCCAGAACCTCAGTGATGATTTTGAATTGAAAGTTCGCTAGAGCAATAGGCCTGAAATCATGAACTCTTTCAGCACCAAGGAATTTAGGAATTAGAACAATAGAGTTATGTCGCGACCCGATTTTCTGTTGGAAGACCAGCTCTACGACTTATAGAGAGGCGAACTCGGTTTCTACCTCTCCCAATTGATTTGGAGTCGCCACTACGTTTTTTGCGGTTAAAACGTAGAAAACTATATAGTAAGCCCAATTAGGATAATATGGTCCTTAAGTAGAGATTCTGAGCTCGAGAGTCGATTACGGATCGTGGAAGGTATTAGCACCCCGTCCGCCCGTATTAAAACGGTACCCTCACTAATAACATGATTTTTTATACCCTTAGCAATTATTTATTTAGAATTATTTATTTTTATTATTGAGTCTGACAATATTGACTTTGGTCCTACGTACCCCTATTAAGGCGATCAAGGCTTACGTAGTTCTAGTTCAAAATTGTTTAGCCACTTTGGTTAATTGTTAATACTTTAGAAAATATCGATTAATTTATTGAATTGGTTAATATATAAATGTTTTGATTCAATAAGACTAATAGATTAGAAACGGTGTTGGTCGTAGACCTTCTCCTCATTTCTATGGGAGTTAGAGACGACTCGAACCATGACCTCACTATAAAAGTCTCATAAAACTTGTTTGGTAAAATAGTTTTAATTATTTATATAGAATTAATAGTTTAGAGATGGTGTTGGATGTAGACCTTCTTCTCATTTTTGGAGAAGTTAGAGACAACTCGAACCATAACCTTATTATAAAAATTTCATGATTAATTTGATAATATAGTTTCTAATTATTCGTACACATAGAATTTAGGTGATAAAATAGTTTATTAATTATACGTATAGAGTTAATAGTTTATAGACGATGTTGGTTGTAGACCTTCTTCTCATTCTCAGAAAAGTTAGAGACAACTCGAACCATAACCTTACTATAAAAATTCCATAAAATTTACTTGGTAAAATAGTTTTCCAATTATTATCACCTTAAAACAAATTTCTCTTAACTAGATTTTTATTGCTAAATGATAGTTTTAAATCTTTTATAAAAATGAGTATTGATGAGATTTAGATTAATATACATATATACTAATAAATAATTATAAGATATAACATATATTAAATATTTCCGTTTAACTAAACTTTCCTACACTTATCAGTGTTGGCACAAATAAACCAAAGAATAAAACAAGGCAACAAATTGGAAAGGAAAGTAATTAAGGGTAATTTCCCTGATTGTTTCACGCAGAAACGTGAATTGGAAGGGAAAATGGGATTGAAATCCCTAATCCCCAAACTTCTCCTCCTTCAATGGCAGCAACGATAAACAACAATCACGGCCAAGGGTGGTTCACGGTTGTAGCACGGTGGTGTATATTTGCGAGTTCTTCTTCTCTTAATCATCACGGGTTTCATTTTTCGGTTCGTGAAGTTCTTAACCCAAAGTACCTCTAATTCAAGATGGGTACAAAGGATGGTGAGTTATGGTTTGTTTGGTGTAACGATGATAGAGCCACTAATGGCTGACTCCGAATCGGGTAACTACTGCTTCACTAATTTTTGTCAATTCATTGCCTTAAGTTGATTATCGGTTTTCTTCTTCTTCCATGAACGCATACAATTTCGATTGTTCTTTACAGAATGTTAATCCCGAGTCATTGACCCAAAGTCGGCTAGAGAATATCGGAGATATACGCTGTATCGACCAAACTGAGGCATCTTCCATTGGTGATTATTCGCAACCGAACAGAGGAGAGGTAAACATTCTC
>NW_017727841.1:216770-228684 GCF_001865875.1 Lupinus angustifolius
GGGTACAAAGGATGGTGAGTTATGGTTTGTTTGGTGTAACGATGATAGAGCCACTAATGGCTGACTCCGAATCGGGTAACTACTGCTTCACTAATTTTTGTCAATTCATTGCCTTAAGTTGATTATCGGTTTTCTTCTTCTTCCATGAACGCATACAATTTCGATTGTTCTTTACAGAATGTTAATCCCGAGTCATTGACCCAAAGTCGGCTAGAGAATATCGGAGATATACGCTGTATCGACCAAACTGAGGCATCTTCCATTGGTGATTATTCGCAACCGAACAGAGGAGAGGTAAACTTTCTCCTTATTTCTCATAAAGCCTTACCGATTGTATGAGTTTCGTTAGTGTTCCAGATTAGTAATGATAAAGGAATAATCTTTTTACTATTGAATTCTTGCCTAATCCTTAGCTTATGGAAACATATAGATTAAAATCAATTCCATCCATACCCCTTTTTTACATTCCAGTTTATTATACGTGTATGTGTTTATGTGACCGATTAGAACAGCTTATGGGTTATTCCTATATGTTTAATGCATAAGCTACATACAGCAAGATATGCACATGAAACACATTTTTACGGTTTGAATGCTTACCTGAGTATATGCCCTGTGAAATATAACTCTATCTCTCTTCTGTGACTTCTTACTAAGTCTCCTTCTGGTTTTTTATGGTGTTGTATCCGTGTCTACCTGTGCCTGGACTTACGTGATGCACACGTTGTATGATTTCTGCCCGCCTTAATGTGTAGCGTATTCTCTGATGTGTTATGTGTATGGATAGGAATTGCTCTCTGTTTATATGATATGAATATGTGCCCTGATTATTTCTGCCTTTTTCTATGCCTTTTTCTAACTGCTCTCTCTCTCTGATTTCTGTCGCAAAGTATGCTCTCTTTCTCTCTGTTTTTACCGAGTGTCTGTGTGTAGCAATGTTCTCCTTATATTACTCTCCCCTCCTCTTTTTTCTCTCTTTTTTGTATTCTTTCTCTTTTCCTTTCTTTTGCTGAATGTATGTGTGTAGCAATAATCTCTTCTTTGATGTGTGACTCCCTATTTATAGTTAAGTAAGGGTTAATACAAAACCTTTCTGAATTACTAGCTGAAACTGTCTTTTTTGTTTTTTTGAAATTCCATGATTCTTGCTTTCTAATTGCAATACTTTAACTGCCCATGAATGTTGATTTATGCTAATTATGGCACTCTGGCAACTGTTTCAAAAGAATCTGTCTGATTATATCATATGCTCCTTAATTTCATAACTGTCCGAAAATAATGTGTGATAAATCAAGGGAATATGTGATGAATTCTGGCTGACTGTTATAGCTTATGCATTACTTTGTAACTTCTATCTGACTCTCTGCCTCTCATTAATCAGCCTTATATAGTAAGCATTTGCAGCATAAGTGGCTACTTGTATCATAGGGTCCTTTACCCATCACTAGTAACCAACCCAACCAAGTTCACTTTCTTAGAAGTATGCACTTTCTCATTCTGTATATACTATTCTATTTGCAGGAATATATTTTTCAGCATAGCTTTCACCCGTTATACAAATGGCCTAGACTTGAAACATGATCAATCTTAACAAACCTTGTTATAGCAGCAAAAAGGTACTTCTCGACACCATTCTGATACGCTTGATATGTAAGTATGCATTATCTGCTGTTCATGAAAACATGATGAATACAATGCTTTGTATTATTTCTAACTGCCTGAATGGGATTAATATGGTATCTGCAAGTATATATGCCTCTCCTAATCTTTAGATGCAATCTTCCTTTTCGGTTCCTTCTCTTTGTGTGTTGATCATCTCTTTCCATCACTGTTTGCTCCTTATTGATAAATATGTATGTTCTCCTTTTTGCCATGTTGTGTTGATAATAACAAAAGGTGATATTTTGTTTTGGTTTTAGGTTTGACAAGAGGAGCTTCTGGAGCTTCACCTCAGAATTCTTCCACAAAGAAGAAACCCTCCTTGATGAGTCCTTACTAATACTCTTCTGGCATCCAAGGACTGCATTTGTTCCTCTCAGTGCCATAGCACATATTATTTTTTGTCTTCTTGCCACGTGTGCATGAAGTGGACTTGTTGTCCCAGATGAAAGACCAAGACTTTGAATAGTCACACATCCTGAGTTTGATGCGCATGACTATATTTATTTTGTCATATACAAACTTTTCTCCTTTATTGTTGTAATATCTTTAAAGGACTTTTTGGTATATTCTTTTCTTTTCTTTTCTTTTTTTCGTTTTGAAGGCAAAAACCGGTGTCTGGTTCATGTAATTTTCATATTGTAAGTAAATAGTTTGTACTTTCTAACATTAAAGCTTGATCTTGAGGAGCTTAGGATACATCTTTTTCAGATTGGTTTTCTTTCAATGATTACAATTGGTATTTGTATTGATTATGACAAATATTTGTAAATCTGTTTAAAAAACAAGATGATGTAGTGGATTCTTGGATATCACAGGCATATGACTCCTACCTAAAATTAATTCAGAAATGATGTTTTATTTTTGCAAAGATAAAGGCAAAAGGTAGGACAAAATTGAGTGTTCACAAGTTAGCATTCATATTTGGAAGAATCCACCCCTGAGAGAAAAATTGGGAAATTGAGAGGCAAACATCCTGGCCAACTATATCCTAGAAGGTTTGGAAAAACACTCCCCCAAAACCATTTGGCTCTGGTGCCCCATCACCATTCATATCAAACACTGCATTTTTGATCTCCTCAGTAGAAGGCATCATGGTTAGCATTGCATTTTCCTTATGAGAAACCAGATTAGGAATCACCTCCTGGATGAGAGAATTCTATCTGGTTGAATTTTCAGAAGCAAAAAGATTTTGAAAGTAGTCTAGAACATGATTTCATATCTCTTCCTGATCAATTAGCAATCTATTCCCATCCTGTAGCATGGTCATAGACTTAGTGGCTTGCCTTATTTTTGCGACTCTATGAAAAAAGGCAGTGTTTTTATCCCCATTAGTTTGCCAATTTATCCTAGCTTTTTCTTTCCAAAAAGATTCCTCAACTTCAAGAGCAAGCAAAAGGTTGTGTTGAGCCAAATTTTCCTCATCCCTCAAATCCTGGCTAGGCATGAGAGCTCTGGAATTCTGAATGAGCTCCAATTCAGCCATAGCATTTTTGACATTAAGATGTATGTTACCAAAAACATTTATGTTCCAATGCTTTAGCTCTTTCTTAAGAGTCTTAAGCTTTTGAGATAGAATATACATAGGGCAACCATAGCAAGACATGTTCCAGATATTCTCCACCACCCTCTTACAATCCTCACGCTTAGTCCACATTTTATGAAACTGAAATGGAGATGCTCTCCTTATAGAAGAATTAGAAGTGAGTAGAATAGGATGATGATCCGAGGAGATTCTAGGCAAAGTACAACAAGAAGTTTGACTCCAAGCACTGAGCCATTCCTCATTACACAAACTTCTATCCAACCTTTTTTCAGTTAAAGCAGCTCTTGATCTCCTATTAGACTAAGTGAATAGATTACCTCTTGTGATGAGATGGATCAAATTAGAGCAATCCGTGAAGGTTTTAAACTCATTTGAGGGCAGGGCATGAGGAACTCGAGGGCCTCTGGCCTCATTAGCACCAAGCACTACATTAAAGTCTACTATGCAAGTCCAGGGACCATCATTAGCAATCATCTGGGCATTCAAATCATACCCTAGGCTTCTTCTCTGAACATAATTAGTATGAGCATACACCACACAAATATAACATCTTTTGTCTTCTATTGAGACTGATATATGATGTGCTGAGCAGAGTTGTGCAAAACAGTAGGTGAGTGATCATGGCTGCATAATCCCCAAAGATTAGGCAAATTGTTCCCTATATTATTGGTCACAAAAAGATTCATCCAAATATCATTCCAGTAGGAATCCTAAATGGCCTCTTTAGATATCATAGGCTCAGCAATAAACAAGAAATCCGGTTTATGAGTCAAGCAAAGGTTTTTTAGAACCAACCTTGTGTTGAGGTTGCCAAGACCTCTACAATTCCAATAGAGGACTATCATTGGACAGTGTTAGAATGTCCACCCCTACGAGTATAGTGAGTTCTCTCAGTGATCCCTTTCTTTCTTAGCTTTTTCTTTTGAGATTTTGATAGAATAGGAGTAAATTGTTCCTCTTCCTCTTCCTCCTCCATGTTGTCATCTGCCCAAAGCCTGCCAACTATCTGCATATCCTTGGCTACATTTTGATATTCCAATTCATGTGTGTCAAGCACTATGAAATTGTCTTCAATGTTTTGTGGCATTGAGGGATCATATGAATCCTCCAAATTTGCGTTATCTGGAGGCTCTTGCTCTGCATCCTTTTCAGGAGTATTTTCTACTCTTTCTATCCCCTCCAAACTTGCCTCTTCTCTATTGTCAAACTCCAAATTGATAACTAAGTCATCAATTTTCCTGATATTAGGAACCTCCTCTTTATTTATCCTTGTTTTAGGGCCTGATTCCTCTGCTTTCTTCCTAGGAACACCCTCTTCCACCTTCTTTTCAGTCAATCTACGACAATTGCTATGCAGGTAACCAATATTATTGCAACCAGTGCAATATGGCGGGACATTTTCATACTCAATCCCAACAAAGAATACAAATCTCTCTCTCTCCACCAGACCTTGATCATGTAAGTCCTCTCTAATGTTTATCTCCACCAACACTCGAGCATAATGCCCAAATGATCTCTTGGAGGTTGCCTCATCCAATGATATGGGAGTGCCTAATCCACCTGCAATGGAAAATAAGATCCTCGGGCTCCAATATTCCTGTGGAAGCCCGAATATTTTAACCCAACATTGAGAGTGGGATTGCCTTTGATGGCTTGGGTTGAAGTCTGGTGTCCATAGGGACATCCTAAGGAAACCTGGCTTCGGTGACCATGCCCCCACTGTGCAGATGCTTCTCATATCTTCCACCGAGGAGAAGGAGAAGTCATAATAACCCTTGCCCATAGACACCATGCTCCATGGGCCTATCATCTCCCACATCTTATGGAGTTTTCCTTTCAGATCTGCATACTTCAAAGGATTGTCCCCCTTTGCTAAGATGAGCCTCCCATGAAGGTGATTTTTGCACCTTTGCAATCCCGCTTGATAGTCTTCCTCTGGGATTTTTATGGCAATTGCATCTCCTTTGATGCAGGGTTGAGGCAGTTGAGAGATGGCAATGTCACATGACTTTTGGAGGACTTATGTAAAGGATTTCTTGAGAGGAGAAGATGGAAGAGTTTTTGGAGATGTATTAGCTTCAGATAGGAAACTCCAAGGAACAAAAGTTTCCATGATTAGTCGAAAAAATAGCTTCCCAGAAAGCTGGAGGTCAAAGTCCCATAAACTTGGAGCATGCCCTAGCAGAGCTTTTGTTAAGTTTTTCCAACCCTATAAAAATGATGTTACAAAGTCATTTAATTGGATTTGTAACATTATAAAAAGAAGTATGAGAAACACGTAGGTCTCAAGGCGCCAGCTTTGGTTTCTTCACTTGATGATAGTGAAATGAATAGTTTCACTTCTTCATTGAATCATAATAAAATGAATTAACTATGAAAGAGCAAAAAAGCAACTTCTACTTCGACAATCAACAACATGATTAGTTTCACACTATTTTTATTTCCATTTTCTTTACACAATACATCTCTCCATTTTTTACACCTACAAAAACTTCTGAAATTGTATACATACATTACAATGATTATCCTTAGTTCTTACATGATAAATAAGTGTGATATTTTAAATAAAAAATAATGATTAGTTTAATTAAGTAACAAAATATGACATATTATGGAGACAAAGTTTGTGTAATTTTACTAAAAATTATAGAATATCAGTGTAATTTACTCTTATAAATATCAACTATAAAACTTTTCCTTTAAAATATTTTAACTAACGAAATTTTTGAGTCGTCTCTAACTTTTTGCTTAATGTGAGAATAAGGTGGACGACCAAACTATATCTATGCTATTAATTCCATTAAAATGAAATCATTATATTTTAAATAGTCTTATTTCAATCAAACAAATCAAGTAATTAACTATTTTAAAACCACAACTACATAGTCTTGACTTCCGTATTGCACATATGGATACGTAGGAGTAAGATAAATTCTCGTGAGACACAAATATAAAAAATAAGATATCTTATTTTAACAATTAATTTTTTTATTAATTATTTTTTAATGGTTTAAAAGTTCATGTAATTAAGGAGAGTATTGTTTTAATATGTACGTGCAAGAGCTAATACCTTCTAAGCTCATATCTAAAGATCATATTATCCTAATTAAAAGAGAAAAGAATTCTATGTTTTAACCGTAAAAATCCCAAAATTCTAATTGAGCATAAATGGTCACATGTTTTATTTGATTTGAATTAATAATTACCAATAATTAGAAGGAATATAGATCAATGTTTTGTGTTATTTTATAAGTGATTGATTTTAAGACGTGTTTTAAATTTAATATGTGATAATTAAATTTAGTTAATATATGAATATGATAGCTGAATTTTGATGATACTATTTAATTTACTTTTAATTTGACTATTTAATGTCTTTTATCATGTCGATTAAAAAATGCCATTTTTTATAATTGCATTTGTTTATCAATTTAACACCATTATATCGTATTTCATATAAAAGTCGATTATATGGTAAACAATATCAAAATAATGTAACTTATATTAAAATATTATTACTAACAAACAATAAAATATTTAAGCTTATATTAGTATTCAAATAATTGTTATTTTGTAGGATTAATATTATTAACAGAGTAATAGCCGGAGAGATCTTATTGCTTGGTCAAACAAAGCAATAGTGCACTGATATTATTATTTTAAGACTTGTTGGGGATAACTAAAGATAGATAGACAGTATGAGATCAACTAAAAAACTATATTTTATTTAAAAATCAATGATATTATAAATAATATTTGAATGTTGTGACTTATATTAAAATGTTATTAGTAAGAAATTATAAAACATTTTATGCTATCTTATTGTTCAAATATTTGTTATTTTATAGGATTAGTACCATTAAGAGAATAATAAATGGGGAGAATTTATTACTTGGTCCAACGGAAATTGAATTTCAATTTCTCCATTTGCGCCCCAATTTTTGGTAGAATATTTGTTTACATGACAATTTTGGAGTCGTTACGATGTTTTTGCGGTCAAAACATATAAAACCCTATTTTTGCCCACTTTTAGATTGCAGTAGTCTTTAAATTAGAAATTTGGGCTCATAAGTTGGTTATAGACCGTGGAATTTATTAGCATTTTGTGTGCTCATACTAGACGCTATCCTTAGTAATTGTATGAACTAATTTATACTTTGAAAATTGTTTGATTATTTTATTTATTAAAAAGAGAAAAATATTTTTATTTTTTGTTACATATTTCGAAGAAAATGGTTTGTTTATTATGTTTGTTTTATTTTTAAAAATTAATTTAATCTTAATATATCATCCCCACTTAAACTAGTGAAGTACAACTCTAATATCCCATATCATATCACATATTAAGGAGTGGGAGCTTAGTAAGATTTCATTTTTTTTTACTTTTTTAAGGTTTTTTTAGAAAGATGTAGTTAGTTGCTCATTAATTTTAAGAAAGATGGAGTTAGTTGCTCATTAATTTTAAGAAAGTGAAGTAGAATCATCATGTCCAACACTACATTATACCTTCAAATTGTGGTAAAACATTATTTTTGTGAATTGATTTTTATTAAAAAAGTAATTATAACATATAGTAATTATAATATATGACATATAGTTATTAAAATAGTAATTATAATATATAATTATTATAATATAATTACTTATTATGGTTATTGTCGAAATAAGAAGGAAAAAATAAGTAAGAGATAAAAGTTGGGAATGACATACCTGATGTAACTTCGAAATTCATGATTGATAGTATTATACAACAACAATGAAATTTGGTAAATATGCTTATGAGTCATTATGTCTTTTGGTTATGCTTGGATATACACTGTGAAAGATGATAAACATAGGAGCCGGAAAATGTATAATCAATGAAATTAGATATTGCTCATTATATATATAAATGTATAATCAATATTTCCTTGATTAATATTTTCATTACTTTATGAAACATTTATTGTTCATGTATGTTATTTTAAAATTTATTTAATTATTATTTTCACTACATTATTAAACATTTATTGCTCAGGTACATTTTTTAAAATTTATTTAATATAAAATCAATAAAATGTTTAGCAAATTAACTTCTTTCATACACAGAGTATTACAATGCAGCCATTACATTAAGAAACATTAATATGCAGTAGTTATATTATATAATATTAAAGTACAATCATTATATAACGATATATAATATAAAATTACAATCATTATTTCCGATTCCTAAACTTTATATCATGTTCATTATAAATATAAATTTATTACCATTTATTGTTTAAATATATAATAGGAAATATAAAATATTTATAAATCATAACAAATATGTATTCCTTAAAGTTAGAACTCATTATTAACATATTTTGTTTATAATTTAGATTTGATTCTAATATTGCAATGTTACTATTGTAGTATTCAAATAATAACAATAAGAAATATAATTAAAAAGAATAATAATAATTTTTTATTATTTATATTTGTTAGTAGTTATTAAGAGTAGTAACAATAGTAACAATTTCTGAATTTTATTTGTTTGTAGTTATTTTAGAGTCAAATAATAATAATACATTTTTTTAAATTAATCTTATTTTATAGTCAAATAATAATGAGTTATAAATTTATTGTTGATTTCTAAATTAATATGATTATGATGTGTTGCTCAATACATTATAATGTCTCATACCCTTCATCTTCATACAGAACAATATAAAGTATAACAATGTCTTTTTCTATCTCTTTCCTGCAGGTAAAATCAACCACAAAAAATAGAATAATAATCTTAGGAAAATGACTAATTCAATTACTAATACAATTTCAATCAAAGTTATTTTTGATTCCTTAAGTTTAGACACGGCTCATTATAGATATAAATGTATAATATCATTGACCCTTATTAAAAAAATCAACATTTTTTTCTTAAAATAAAGTCATGTCTTTGATTTGATTTAATTGTGATAATGAAATTGATTCTTCTACATTCATTATATTAAAAACAATCATAAGATATATAAAGTTGTATGTATTGTAACACATATTTGATTTATATTTGTTTTAATTATTTTTGATTCCTTAATTTAAGTAATGCTCATTATGTATATATTTTTTAGAGTTTAGATTTGATTATAATATTGACATGTTAGTATTGCAATATTAAATAGTAACAATAGGTAACATATCTTAAAAAACAATATTAACAATGGACAACATAAATTTTATTTTATCTATTAGTCATCCAAATATATAGATTATAAAGTGATTAACATTTAGTTAATTAGTTATTTTCATATGTAAAACGTTTTTTTTTACCAATTTTCCAGTTCCCAAAGGTAAGAAATTAAAATATTTAGTGATTTAATTGTCATTTTTGAATTAAAACATTATTGATTTAAATTATTATTGTTCCAATTTAAAGATTTTATTTATTGTTTAAATTTTTACATAAGACTCTTCGCTGATTATATGTTCAATTAATTGTTGCATATGTAATAACATTTTTTATTTACTTTTCTATTTGGGTACACAACTAGGAATTTTTTATTTTCCATTTAATGCTACTTTCCATTGCATTCAATATTTTCATTTTCACCATTGAGAATTTAACGCCCCGAAAAATACTTCTCAAAAAACATTGCGAAAAAAATGGGTAAATTTTTTTTTTTGAATAAAGAGATTGTATAAAATTGTTTCCTTTTAAAACCTTCCTTTTCCAAGATATCAATTTAAGTAACTCAAATGCGGAAAATCAACTTATCGTTATCGAATGATAACTTAACCTGATTCACAATTTCCTGAATAACACAATGCATATAAACGGTTAAGTCATCTTTAGTTCCTACAAACTAAGTCAACAAAAACGGAAACTAAATCGCCACTAACATATACAAAATCCAAAAAGAATGGGCGAAAATATTAATCATCGCCAAAAGACACTAAAGAAAAACATGAACAACTGAAGCCTTCAGTGTTTCAAAAGTCACAAAATGATAAGCAACTCCTAGTAGCTAACTCCAAAGCTAGGGTACTGCCTCTTCCTCAATTCCTCATGCCCCCTCCTGGAACATCACGGACGGGTAGCTCCAAATCCGAGCAAAGCAGTCTACCTTACGAGCACACGTCCGAAAAGCAAGCAATAGAAAAGAAGAGAAATAGAGAGAGTAAGACATCTAATGAACAAAAATTCATTGACGACGTGAACTTACTCAGAATATTACACTTGGACATAAAATATATTTAAACATATAATTCATCATTTATCAACAACATCATGAAGAAATTCATAACTTACCATTTATTTCAACATTACCAATATATCAAATAATATAATCAACATTATACTCATAATCACATCACATACATAAACATAGGAATACACCATACTTGTAACTCACATGTGGGAATTTACTTCCACAATGATAATGTATGCATGATATGTCATGATCATCCACCTTACACCAATATCCATCCAACATCCTAATCAGAAATAATCGAGAGTACAGGTCCCGTACCAAGCCGTTTTGTACCACCCGAAATAACATATCCTCGCAAGGAATTAAAAATAGATCAATCGGTTCCCTCAGGAACAGTCCTACCCGGACCTAGGTCGTACAAACGCTTTCAGGGCATCCCTCTCATCGATCTCGAATGCAATCCAGGGGTTGTCAGAGATTGCCTAGTTTGGCCTGTGAGAACTGTCCGATCCAACAGGGTACCTCCCCAGGAATACAAGGGACTCGTCTCACCCAGACTCTCCCTCAAGACAATGTTGGCGAATCACCGTCCAATCAGTGCCGTCCCTGCTTACTTCACGGTGCTCGAAGACGTCCCGTCATTTCCTCTCCACTACTTCATGGTCACAATGCAATGCATTCTTAATCAGAATCAAATGCAAATGTATTAATCAAACACATGATCGGCCCATCCTTAAGCCATCTCCCGACAAGGAATGCTTCTCGTGGGACCCGATAGTACGTCAACCGTACATGCTCAAGGTAACATCTCAATCACTACAACTCATCACCGGACAATCCTGGACGGTCACATGACCAAGCCTCTTACGGTCGGTCGATCGTTGTTCAGTGATATCATGTATCCTTACTAGGGTACCCCCCTAGTTCACGACCTCAAGTCGGATACTTGCCCAACAAGGCATAAACACAAACAATACTTTCATACCTTTGTGGAGTCATGCTTCACATCTAAGCCATGATCTCATTCCACAACCTTTATATCACAACACCCTACCCGGGTTCATCACATGGTTCACAACATCATAACTCAAAGGGTAACGTCCCTACCACTACGACCATCGCTGAATCACCCTGGACGGTCCCAGACCAAGCCACGACAATTCGCCTTTAAATCTCAAATAGACTGAAGCTTTCCTCGCACAGGCGAAGGTATTATCGCCCAAGCGACAATTCGTCTTTAAATCTCAAATAGACTGAAGATTTCCTCGCCCAGGCGAAGGTATTATCGCCCAAGCGAGAGACTTCTAGAAACTCCTTAAGTTATGGAATTTTTTTTCTTTTGCCCAATCGAGTTTTTGCTCGCCCCGGCGACACCTTGTTCGCCCAGGCGAAAATCCTGGAATTTTTTTTTTCCGCCAAATCGGGTTTTTGCACGCCCGGCCTCGCCCCGGCGACGCCTGGTTCACCCAGACTACTGGCATTTGGACAGAATGCTAATTTTTGCCATTTTCGACAACCAAGACACATTCAAACATGG
>NW_017727841.1:228784-232374 GCF_001865875.1 Lupinus angustifolius
TGGATGTTGAGAGATCAATGATTGAAGATGAAAGAAGACATGAGAAAAATGAGAGAAAAATGGAGACAAGTGTGAAGTGTGAGGGTTTAAGGGAAGAGGGAAATCAGATTTCCCTCTAGGGAATCATCAAAAAATCCCTAGGGTGGCTAATGAGGTCATGAGATATTTGAGAAAGTGATGGGAGATTTGCTTTATGGAAGTCAACTCTCACATCCCAATGCAAAATGATCACCTTGTGGACACTTGCGATATTTAGAAGGCATGTATGGGTGTATTCGTGGTCTATATTGACTCAAAATTAAATTACGAATACAACGGCGCGATCTAAATTCGATTCCGAGTTACATAACTCAAAAAGACACTTTTTGAGCCGTACCGGGCGGATTCGACCCCGACAGTGGTCCAGAACCGACTCTCTCCAAAAATTACCAAAATTTACCATAAAATAGGAAATAAAATTTCAAGAATAAAACTAAATCAGAGTTTTGTCTAATTCCTTACCGAAAATTCCCAGAAATTTATTTTCGAATATATAATTAATGAAAATATTAGTAAAATCTTATAATTCAAAATCGTAAAATTCGCGGTGTTACAGAGAATCCACACAATCTTTTAATAAGTTTTCAAAGTAATACATATATTATTTATCAATACTAAGAAGTCATTTAATATTTCGTCATACTCTTCAATGATTAGCCTTGCAGTACACACGTGGTCGTGTAAAGAAACCTCTCAATGTTCAAATTTTACGGGCATTTTAGTTACTCATACCTATGGTTTGCTTCTTGCCTTTTAAAAGTTTTGTTGTCTAAAGAGCTTCTATAATTTTCGCATTGTTTTCACTATTTTGCTTCTGATTTGTTATATTTGCTTTTTAATTATCTAATATTACCATCAAATTCTTATGTTTTCTAAATGTTCAGGTCATTTAATTCTGTTTTTTAATCATTATTTTTCTCTCTACAATATATGTTAACATCATGTTTTCAAAGCTCTTCATCACTCTCATATGAAATATACGAGTAACATATATGTTATTAACTATGCGATAAAAAATTACTGTCCCATGTAAATGCAGGGTAACTTACTAGTTTTATTTAAGATAACCTCCAAAGAAATAAAAGTCTTGGATCATTAGAAAATCCTTCCACTTATATTTATATATACAGAGAGGAGCAATATCCAGAAGAAAAATATTTTTAGTAGGCCATTGAATGAATATTGTTGACAATATTTATTCTTCCGGTGTTAATAAACTACCATCAATCATATATGCATTCAAATGAATCAGAATCGATATAAGAAATAAACAATTACTAAACTACCATCAATCATATATGCAATTGAAATGAATCAAAATCAATTTAAGAAATAAACAATTAATCTATCTATTAACTATATAAAAAAAATAAGGTTCCTCCACACTATTAACTATATAAGAAAATAAAGTTCCTCCACATCATCATTTGCCACGTGTTGCAAGCTTAATAACTTTTCCCGCGCTTAGAATGCTCCACGTTCTAGCATGTTCTGCACACATGATAATAGACTCTACATTAAATGCTATAAAAGTCCATATTAAAGTGTATTTAATAGTCATTTGAATTATGTCTGAATACCACACTCAAATGACACTGATTTTGTGATCTTCCATATCTTTATCTTCATTTGTCCCTTCGTTTCTTTATTTCTCCATTAGCAAAATGATATATTCTCCTATTAAATCTTTCTAATTATCCTTATACCCATAAAAAAGTGACATATGTCATAAGTTAATAATATAAGAAAAGAAGGTTACTCCACCTCATATTTTGCCACGTGTCACAAGCTCAATAGCTTTCCCCTCCTTAAAACGCTCCACGTTGTAGCTTGTTCCATTACACACAGGATAATAGACCTCACATTAAATACCATAAAAGTCCATATTAAAGTGCATTTAATAGTCATTTGAATTCTGTCTGACTACCACACTTAAATGACACTGGTTTTGTGATCTTCCATATCTTTATCTCCCTTTGTCCCTTCGTTTCTTTATTTCTCCATTAGCAAAATGATATATTCTCCTATTAAATCTTTCTAATTATCCTCATACCCATAAAAAGTGACACATGTCATAAGTTAATTATATAAGAAAAAAAGGTTACTCCACCTCATACTTTGTCACGTGTTGTAAGCTCAATAACTTTCCCCTGCTTAAAACACTCCATGTTGTAGTCTATTCAGTTACACACAGGATAATAGACCTCACATTAAATACCATAAAAGTGCATGTTAAAGTGCATTTAATAGTGATTTGAATTTCGGCTAACTAACACACTCAAATGGCATTGGTTTTGTGATATTTCATATCTTTCTCTCTCTTTGTCACTTGGTTTCTTTAGTTCTTTATTAGGAAAATATATATCCCCTACTAAATCCTCCTAATTATTCTCATATCCACAATAAAGTAATATATGTCATAAGTTATTATATAAGAAAAGAAGGTTCATCCACCATTTGCCGTCACAAGCTCGATAATTTTTTGTGCGCTTAAAACGCTTCCTTTTTTTAAGTCACCATAATAATCCGGCTTCAACATCGTGATTCCACCGAACCACCACTCCATGTCATCTCCATTCTCCCTTAATTCACCTATTCAATAAATCCAAACAGCAACCAAAAATCAATCAAATATGAACATAAATTGTAGAAGGATATGAGTCTATCCTCATCGAACCAAAAGGAAACAGAAAAGGGGATTTAGAGAATCCCCACTCCCTTCACTGTTAGAGACACCGAGAGGAGGAAGAAAGGAGGAGACAACCCCAATGAGAACCACCATAATCCACCGCAACTCGCCACAAACCGTCACCATTGCCGTCGAAGGAGCGAAGAAGAAGGGAGGCTAGGGATTGAAATTCCCTTTTCTAATTTGGGGTCAAAGAACCCGTATGGGGTTACCCCTCTCCTACTTCTTTATTTCACTTACCATTTATTCATTTTCTTTCACTTTTTTTTTACTTAATTTATATATGTAGTTGTTGTTAATGTATTTGTTTTATTCATGCTTAATTTAATTTATTTTTACACGTTTAACAAAATAAGAGTTTACTGACTTATTCTTTTTTACTTAGTTAAAATTGTAGATTCATAAAAGAACTATTAACTCTATATATAATTTCACATAAAAGAATAATCAACAATATATTATTAAATAAGTTAAATATGTGATTTTTGTAGTAAAGTATGGTTAGAGTTGTTTCTAACTTCTCCGAAAATGAGAAGAATGTCTACAACTAACACCGTCTTTAAACTATTAATTTCATATAATTAACTAATAAATATTTTATCACTAAAATTCTATATATGAAAATAATTATAAAAATATTAATTATGCAATTTTTGTAGTAAGGTTATGGTTCGAGTTGTCTCTAACTTCTCCGAAAATGAGAAGAAGGTCTACGACCAACACCGTCTCTAAGATATTAAATTTCTTATATAAAAGTGATTCATAACGGTTGTATCACTTGATTTCATGTAGTGTCCCTAACTATTTTGTCACCAAATTAATCATGAAATTGTTATAGTAAGGTTATGGTTCGAGTCGTCTC
>NW_017727841.1:232474-233144 GCF_001865875.1 Lupinus angustifolius
ATGTTTTCTAAATCACTAACCATTAACCAAAGTAGCTAAACATTTTTTGAACTAGAACTACGTAAGCCTTGATTCCTTAATAGGGGTACTTATGACCAAAGTCAATATTGTCAGGCTCAATAATAAAAATAAATAATTCTAAATAAATAATTGTTAAGGGTATAAAAATCCATATTATTAGCGAGGGTACCGTTTTAATACGGGCGGACGGGGTGTAAGGTTGAAAGCTCCTCTGATGACTTCCTGAAGAAGACGCAACAGACCTTTGATTGCGGTTGAAGGGTCTTGCCCTTCCAAACCCCTGTCCACCACTCCTCTGTGGACCGACTAGTGTTGGAGGCGATACCACACTTCTCAGTGTCGCATTCCTCGCTCTGACGCTCTCTTCGTAGAGCCTGCACTTGTTGACCAGAGTTGCAAAGTCTGGTATCTGTTGGTGAACAAACATCACCTTCAGGTCGGGCTTAAGTCCATCCTCGAACTTAGCGCACTTTGACCTCTCATTCCCAATCTCATTGTAATGTGGGGCATACCTCGCCAATTCCTCGAACTTGGCGGCATACTCTCCCACCGACAAACTCCCCTGTTGAAGCTTCTATGACTCCACAAAGGTATGAAAGTATTGTTGTGTTTATGCCTTGTTGGGCAAGTATCCGACTTGAGGTCGTGA
>NW_017727841.1:233244-243717 GCF_001865875.1 Lupinus angustifolius
GATGTCATCTCCATCAAATCATGCCGCTGGGTTGTGGCATGACGAAGTGGAGGAAGAAGAGGAGGAGGACGAGGTCATTGAACTCGTGAATGTGGAGAGTTCGGTGGAGGTGATTGATCTCGTGTCGGACTCAGAAGAGGAGGATGACCCGAGTGAGGGGTCCAGCATTCCTGGAATCTTCTGATTCGGCTTGCAGGATAGTCGGCGATGATTAATATTTCCGCCCTTTCTTTTGGATTTGGTATGTGTTAGTGGCGATGTAGTTTCCGCCTTTGTTGACCTTATATGTATGACTAATTATGACTTAACCATTTATATGAATTGTGTTATTCAGGAAATTGTGAATCAGGTTAAGTTATCATTCGATAACGATAAGTTGATTTTCCGCATTTGAGTTACTTAAAGTGATGTCCCGGAAAAGGAAGGTTTAAAAAGAAAACAATTTTATACATCCCCATTTCAAAAAAAAATTTACCCATTTTTCCGCAATGTTTTTGAGAAGTATTTTTCGGGGCGTTACACGGGGTGCTAATACTTTCCCCGATCCGTAATCGACTTTTGAGCTCAGAATTTCTGCTTAAAGACCTAATTATCCTAATTGGGCTTACTATAGAGTTTTCTACGTTTTAACCGCAAAAAATGTAGTGGCGACTCCAAATCAATTGGAAGGGGTAGAATCCAAATTCACCTCCTTCTAAGTCGTAGAGCCGGTCTTCCAACTGAAAATCGGATCGCGACAGTTGTCATATTTGTTAATTGGTATGTTATGATTGTTTCTATTATTGTATAGATATTTTTTTATTTTATCATTTTTTTTTATTGATGAAATAAGATTATAGGTACCATTGGTACCGAAAATGCTTGAGATAGTTGTGAACTAACACAACAGCAGAGCTCAAATACAAGAAGAAAAAAAGTTAAGTGTAAGCAAGTAGTGAAAAAAACAAAATACACAATTAACAATAAACAATAAAACTCAATTCTGTAAGAGCACATTGATGCTTATATGTTTTTTAAACTTTGGTGTGATGGACTACTAGGTAAGTTGAATGTGATTTAGGTGCAACATTGTTATAGGCCCCTCCAATAGTGAGTATGTAAGTATATAGCCACACAATTGCAATTGTAAATAAAATAGCAAAACTGTCAAAGATGTGTTTTCCTGAATGTACTCAGTTTCATAGAAATACAATGCTAGAAAAGTAAAGAAAACCAGTAAATGTTTCTCATGATTGAAGTAATACACCATCTCTAGTAATTATAGTCTCCCTTGCTTGGCTACAATCCCTGAAAACAAAACCATGAATAATATTTCAATCAACTATATGCCTTGGGGAAGAACATTTAAAACATACAATTCTGTTAGCAAAGTTGTGCTCATTGCATCCAGCCGAGGAAGGAGGAACCTAATAAAGATCATATTGCATGCATATAATGTCATGTGCTCAACAATTTCTTACCTCAAGCATAGTAGAAACTTCATTTCAATTGGTAATTTTCTGGTAAATAAGTTTAATAGAAACAAGGTTGCATAATTCATATATTAAGGTGAATATTTAGCTTCTATTTTTGCTTTTAATAATCCTTCAAATATAATTAGTCTATTTCAAACTTTATTGTTTTTGTTCAACCATGCTAATTCATTTGCTTTCATTGTTGAGTTCCTCATTTTAAAGATTGGAAATAACACATTGTTTATGAAATATACAAAAGAGTAAACAGAAAAGAAAAGGAACATTGATATGCATATAATGCCAACTTTGAAAGTGATTGAGCAACCAAAAACAATAATAAAGAGTGTATTTATTTTATCTTTTCACTAGAAATAGACAAATGATTACTAATTTAAAATTGTATGTATTAAATGACAAATATCATCAAAAGTAAAAGTTTAAGGAGTAATTATGAAGAAAAAATAGTTTATGTATCTACTTGCAAAACATATAAAGTTTAAGGGGGTTTTCTGATCTTTTCCTTGAAAATTATAAAATAATAAATACTATCGGTAATTAAATGAATAACCAGAATTTCTTTTTGTGCTTAAAGTGATCAATAACAAAAATTATTTGTTTTATACAAAATACTTTCACACATCAATAATTATTATCATCATTTATAAAAAAAATATAAAACTTTTGAGAATTCAACAATGATGAAGGAAAGTCATGATATCAATAATATTTACTTTTTGGGACATGAGTCAAAGCAATAATAATAATATTTCTAGTAGAATATCTTTCATATTCCCTAGAGAAATAATTCATTAATAGATGGAGGGATAAGTATTTCGATTCATTTACTTTCATATCATGAATGTTTCAAATCTATATTATGCAAGGAGATATTGTTTTTGTCAATTCATAATAAAATTATATACAATTTTTTCATGGAGATTAGAGAATTTATGGCTACAAGTTGTCACTATTCATGTGAGAGTTTTAGCAACAAAATTAACTTTTTTTCTATAGACTATATAAAATTTAACATCAAAAGTTGAACAAAGTATCACCTTATAAAGGGAAAAGTGCATAAAGTTTCCTTAAACTTTATATCATTTGCAAGAAAGCACCATTAACTATTTTTCCTCCTAATTGTTGCCCCTTAAACTTTATTGTCTGCGAATTTGACCTTTGTATAAATATATTGTTAAATTACTCATAAATAACACGACAATTATTACAATGAGATCTACAATAGCAATAATGCATGTTCGCTAGCATTGATATACGGATGAAACCGCCTTAAAATACAAAATTGATTGAGAAGAAGAAAATAAAAAAAATTATAGAGTTACAAGTTTTTAGTACAATAACATTGTTATATATAAAAAGATAAAATAAAATAAAATAACTGTCGAGATTAAAAAATGTACAAGTTAAAAAATTTATTCACTTTTAATTCAACATTATCTTTATACGAGGACATATTTTATCAATAGTTAATGCTTAACGGGTACTTATGAACAAAATAGTTAA
Organism: Lupinus angustifolius; assembly: GCF_001865875.1. NCBI lineage: Eukaryota > Viridiplantae > Streptophyta > Magnoliopsida > Fabales > Fabaceae > Lupinus > Lupinus angustifolius. The sequence goes on from NW_017727841.1 coordinate 236,220, forward strand.
TGGTGTCTATTTGCAAAATGCATAAAAGTGTTCTACAAATTTGATTTGCTTTTTTTGCTAAGTGTTATAAATTTCTTTTTATGATTTTGTTAGGTTTGTGTATAAGATGACTATCATACCTTCTCCTTTCATCTCTGATGCTCCTAACTTTGCAAATTCATCTATATTCATTTATCATCGAGCATTGATAGTTACTATTGCCATCGTGTTGGTGATAGTGATATTAATGTCAGTTGTCGTCACACTTTTTCTTTATCAGTGGTGTTATTTGCCACCTGCACGTGTTATGTCATTTGATGTCGAGATGGGGGATCTGCCACCTATCGCAACAGCACAGGACCATATTTAGATGATATTTATGTTATATTTTTATGTATTATTTATTTATAAACACTTTGGTATTTAATTGCACTTATTATATATTTGTGAACACTTTATTATCTAATTGCATTTATTTTCTACTTTAATCTGGATTTTCAAAGGTAGGAGTATGAATACTCAATTATGCCTTATCTATTTTCAAATTTGAGAATAATTTTATTTACGATAACCTTCACACACAAAAGCTCAGATCAATAGAAAATCGGTTCATTTATATTTATAGAGAAAGGAGCAATATAAGAATATTCATTCATTTATTCTTGGTGTGTTAATAAACTACAATCAATCTTATATGCATTGAAATGAATCAGACTCAGTATAAGAAATCAACAATTAATTATCATTATTACAATCAATAACTCATTAATGAAAAGTAACTACAATCAATGAATAACATAAACTGAGGTATAATTGTGTAAGAAAATTTCAAGGTTTGAATTGTTTTGAAATAATTTCTAAAATATTGCAGCATTGTCATGTGGCCATATCAGCCTGTGAGAGTTTTCATTAACAAATTTTTTTCAAAATTATAGTAAAACAAGCTTTACAACGTACAAGTTTTTTAATTTTCCGTTTAATTTTATTATTAGGGAAAATAAGAGTTAGAGAGGAGATAATATAAAAAACTGAATAATAATAATTGGAAGACAATATTAAGATAAGATAGGAGGTTTGTAATTCAGACAGAATATTAGAGAAGTGAGTGGGAATGACAAAAGGACGGATCGTGGTCGAGTTTGTACATACTCAAACCCAAAATTCAATAGGGTTAAAAATAAAGATATCATCCCCAAATCCAAAAATAATGAATGTACTAAGGAAAATATGCTATCAATTTTGTTTCATGTTTCTCTAGCATTTCTGTTTTCTTTTGTATTATTTCATTTTTTTATGTTTAAAGAGCTAATAGTATATAAAGTAAAATTAGAAATAAAAAACAATGTGCATAGAACTTTCAATTTTAAATTGAATTACATTACTCCGATGCGGGTTCGAGGTAGGGTGTTTGTTATATTAAACCTGAACCTAAACCCAAAAAATAAACTCGGGTAAAACCCAAACACAATCACATTGGAGTTTCCACGTTAAATCCGGGTTGGTTCATACAAGTACCCATGAATTCAGTTTTGATTGTCATCCCTAGAACTGATTTCCTCCGACTGTTAATCCAAAGTCAAGATTTCTCCTTTATTATTTCCAAAATACAATGAATTTAACTTCTCATAATTGTGATCTATTAATTTATTATGTTTTGCTATTCTGTTGAAATATTATATAACATGAAAAGAAATGTTAAAGTATAGTATATTGTTTTGTCATTAAAGTATATAAATGCATAAAGTTTCATGTTATTTTAGAATTAGTAATTACGAATAATTTGAATTAATAATTAGAGCGGATATGACTCAAAGTTTCATGTTATTTTATATTTGATTGATTTAAATTATCAATGCATGAAGTTGTCAAATAAAAATAACAATTTCAAGATATGGTTTTAATTTTGATGATTGTATTTAATTTACTTTGAGTTTCACCATTTATTTTCTCATATGATATCAATTTAAAACACACAATTCTTTATAATTGCATGTGTTTATTCATTTAATATCATGATATTTTGTTAATTAAACTAATGTATCCATTTTTATTTTCGTATAAATTAAAATTTTAAAAATATTCAAAATCAATTTTGAGATTAAAATTTCGAATTTTAAATAAAATTATGTAAAAAAAACTTCATTTATTTTTTAAAATAAAAAATTACACATGTCATAAGCACTAAAAGATATTATTGAATATAATAACTATTGTGAAATATATAAAGTTAAAACGTGATTAAAAGATGAATGCGTAATTAAACATACATAATTTCCATATTTTAATTTTGTCGTTTATTATATCCAATGCTTTTATGTTCATCATTTTAACATACAAATTACAATTAATTTCTCTTATTATGTTCAATACTTTCTCATTCGTGCCGGTAACAGTGGGTTATGGTTAGAGGTTTCACGATCCTCTTCAACCAAAGAGCCGACACACGTGGTGAATCCGACAACTTTAGCCATAGATGTGGGTTCTTCTCAATTGAGGCAAGGTTTTCAGTGTTCTTGACACATGAATTCACCATAGGCGAATTTGGAGTTTGAGCAAATTTCTTCTTTGTTCTTTAAATCTTTCTTATGCGTCTTACCTTTTGGGAATTAGGGACAAAAATATAATTGACCTTGAATCCCAATCTGCTCAATTTCAGTTGTGTTTATTAGTTTGATGGTTATAGAATTTTATACAGTGGTTTAGAGAAAATGCATTGTATTTGCATGATGGAATAAAGGAATGGCATATAATCCCTTAGGCATACAAGTATCAATACATTCAACTATACAAACACTTTTTATGTAAATTACTTTACCCCAAACAAATCATCCTGAGTTGTATTTATATCAATAATTGTGGCAAATTATACTCTTATAAATAAAGTAGTATATTGGACAATAATTTAACTGTAAATGGTCAATCCATACTCTTAATTAATCATGTTCTTAGTTTTTAATTTACAAAATGATGATTGATGAGTGTGAATTCAAAAGTAACAAAAAAAATCATTTTTTCCATTCAAGCCTATTTTTTGAAGAAGCTTTATCACATCAAATTACATAGTAAATCAAGTCTATGTCATTCAGTGATATACCGAAATTTGTGAACTCTTGTCTCTTTTTCTTACGACGACCAATGTTGATTATGATGTTATAAGCTAAAACTTCAAATCAAGAAATTTTTTATTTTTGCAAAATATTTTACTCAATCATAACTTTTCACATAGGATTGTTTGAGGAAATGGCAAAGACTAAACAATAAGTGAAAAATTATGTACAAGTGTGAATTTTGTTTTCCTCTCGCTTTTTCTTGTTAGAGTATATCATACCTTTCTGATATCATTCCTATCAAATCTTGTTCTAAAGTATCGATTCTTGACTTTTTAACTTATAAGATAGTCACGTTGTACCAAAAAAACTTATAAGATAGTTGAGGATAATCATTCCTATCCAATTGTCATATTCTACATCAATGCAATTAGGGTTGCCTGTATAAAATTCTGCATATTTAATTTTAACCGAGTCATATCTTTTCTAGAGCTATCTTCCAAGCTCATTTATCTAAAATATCTGTACGATTCTTCAACTATAAAAAACTAATATCCTTATATTCTAATTTGTGATTTCGTAGCTAATCTTGTTTTTATTTCAATAATGTAGTTTGTATATTGTGAAATTATGATATCGTTCAATCAATGTTGTCCACATCATCTATTTAGACTAAAGTTGGTTTCGTATTATTGTTTATCTTATTGTTTTTATTTTCCAAGATTATATTTAATCCATTTCAAAAAAGATAATATTTAATAAAGAATTTAAATTGACATTTGTACTAGAAAAAGATTAATTAAATTGTCATTATAAAAAAGTTGGTAGTAGAATTATTTTTCAAATGTTAATGAGTGAGATAATTGATACTACTTTTTTTATAAAATAAATTTATTTTAAAAGTAAGAAAAAAATATAGGAGTAAAATTTTAATATAAGTTTAAGCATAAAAAAATCTTACCTTCGGACACTGCGCAGCTTTCCTGGAAATGTTTTATATTAAGGACAACTTGAATTTGGCTTCTGAATTGAATTACGGCATATTTTAAATTAGAAAATACTTTATTTTTTATATTCTCATCATCATAAGCATAAGAATTAAAAACAAAAAGTATGTATGCACATCTTCGACTAATACAACATAAAATATTTAGAGGACAACTACTGGAATATATTCTTTAGAGGAGAGAAATATATTAACTCACATAAAAAAGTTAGCACTTAGAACCCAATACCCAAGAGTAATTACTGGAATATAAAGATAAATTAGATTTTTTTAATTTTATATTTTTATTAATTAAAAACTAACTTAAAATCATCCTCATTCCAACAAAAGGATTACTACTTCTCCAACCTCCATAAGCTAAAGGACAAGAAACTGATCGTCTTCTACTTTTGGCACTAACTATAACATAACTTGTTGCATTTTATGTTGTGCCCCAATTTTTTTGGGAGGACATCGATTACCAGACGACATTGGAGTCATCATAATATTTTTGCGGTCAAAATATATAAAACCTTATTTTTGCTCACTTTTGGATTGCACAAATCTTTAAATTAGAAACTTGGGCTCATAAGGTGGTTGTAGATCATAGAAGTTATTAGCATTCTGTGTGCCCATACTAGACGTTATACTCAGTAATTGCATGAACTAATTTATACCCCGAAAATTGTTTGATTATTTTATTTATTAAAAAGAGAAAAAATATTTTTATTTTTTGTTGTGTCCAACTAGATAGGATTTTACTCATACGTACCTCTATGAGTATTGGTTTGTTGGTTGGGTTTGTTTTATTTTTAAAATGTATTGATGTTTATGTTAATCTAATTTATTTTAAGAAAGTGATAACCCTCCTATCCTACACTAAATCATTCCTTAAAATTATGGCAAAATATTATTTTATTATTTAATTAAAGTGATAAAAAGAGATTCAAGTTTTTAAGATTTTTATTAAGAAAGATAATCTGTAGTATGATAAAAAAATGTTTTTTTAATTGATTTTTATTAAAAATAATAATTATAACATATAATAATTATAATATATGACATGTAGTTATTAAAATAGGAATTATAATATATAGTTATTATATAATATAATTATTTATGATTGTTATTGCTGTTGAAATAAGAAGAAGAAAAATGTGAGAAATAAAAGTTGAAAATGACATATATGATGTAGCTTTCAAATTGATGGTTGATAGTATTATACAAAAACAATGAAATTTGGTAAATATGCTTATGACTCATTATGACTTTTGGCTATGCTTGAATATGCATTGATTTGTTTTTTCTCTCTTTTTGGTTTTTCTCTCGTGTGTTTCACATGAATTTTTGGTAGTTATTGTGTGTTTTCTATATGTGATCAATTCCTTATTTATGATGAGAATTGACACATGGCTATTTAGAAAAAACAAATCAATCATCTTAATATTTTTGATACAATTAAGGAAACACATATTCTTTCTCCAACTTAAAACATTTTTTTATTTGTAGAAATAACAAAAATTTAAAAAGTAGAATGATTTTGAGTTTGCATCAATTCTGAAACTCGAGGTGGACGTGAATTCGAGAGAGATCTCGTATTAGGTTTAACTGTTTTAAACGATTAAATCATCCGGCCTGACCGGGTGATTCCATACATAATTAATAATTTTATCTATAAATATATAGTTATATATAAATGTAAAATTTTATATAATTAATAATTGTGTATAATTATATTGAATTAATATCTCTTCACATGTTTTTAGACTATAGTAAAACAAAATATTAGAGTATTGTTCCATTTTTTCTTATTTTTAAATGAACCGTCCGGTTTATTTCCCGGATTAATCTGGTTTAACCAGGTTTAATACGATCGGACCAGAATTTCTCAACTTCAAAGTGGTCTAACTCTCATTAGATTAAGACTGCAAACTAGAGTCATTTTTTAATCCGGTCAACAGTTAGACTGTCCGGTTTGATCCGGCTCTCACAACACTAGTGTGTATCTAACTACTAAAGTCATCCAAATCTTCTTTTTATACAAGTGAGAAATTTGATATTATTTACTCAGTCACATTATTTTTTTTTAAAACATAATATCTCCTTTATTATTTTTTTTGAACTAAAATTGATTAAAACTTTGGTATCATATTTATTTGTTTTTATTATGTATTTTTATATTATAAAAAACATTTATTTCAAAAATAATTTTGTTAAGGTTTTTTAGTGAGACAAAATTAGATTTCACAATTATCTATTTTTACTTCTTTCTTATCAAATTGCAAGCAATCTGATGTCCAAATTTTGGATAAAGATAATTAACGATTTGTTGAAGCAGTTTGACAATCTGCTAAGGATGAACCATCGATTTGGTGAAACAGATTAAGAATCTACTATGGGTAGACCATCAATATGGTGAAGCTAACATTTTTAATATAATTACTAGATAAAAAGCTAACATTATCATATTTTTTACATTATTGTTGCTAGATACTACACATTCTTGGGTTAATGAGGAATGACATATAGAATTGCAACCCAAAGGGTATAATATAAATATCAGGTTAGACTTAAAAAACACAAATGTAGATAATTCTTGTTTTATTTAGTTTTAAAATATCAAGATAAAACATTATTCACCACAGTTTCCACCAGGTCCCCTAAACAACATAGCATATCCTTGGATTTCGTCGTTTCACCCCTCATATTATACATCATAGCAACTACTGTCTGTAGAAGGTACCACATATACATTTTATATGGGACCAAGATTTTTAATTTGGAAGTGCATTTGTCTAATATAGCATGATCGTAAGAGATTGTTATTTGGTAAGTGTCCATATCCCATTGGAGACTAGGAATGCTTGTAGGGGTTGATATCATTCTAGTCCAACCACCCAAAATTTTAGGGTAATATCCAAGACTTTTAATTTGAAGCATCACCCACCAATTTTTTGTTTCTGGATCCTGAAAATGCAAAAGGAACAAATGGATTAAATATTCTTGGTTATCACTAATTTATAGAAAAATAAATTGTGTTAATTTATGTACATAACAAGGAAATTAAATAAATCATAATGTTTACATGGGAAATTTCGACCGACATTTCTGTGAAGAAGATCTTGCTCCTGACCTTGGCACGGTTTTGATGAAGACACCAACATCACCAAAAAGAAGAAAATGAAGATGACTTATGAAGACAAATGAAGATAAAGCTTCAAGGCATTAGATTAAGTCTTTGTAAGTACTTCTATCCTAAACTCTTAAGTATATACAAGTATAATTGCTCAAACTATTTTTTAGAAAATGTGAGACACTTTTAAAAGACTTAAAACATTTTTCAAAAATATTGTGTAACAGGTTACTTCATTGAGCAGGTTACATGTGTGAGAAAAGAGTTATCCAACTGAAAAACTGATTTTCGAAAGCTGAGTAACTGATTACTCAAAGTGAGTAATCGATTACTCAAAATAATTTTTAAGCATCT
>NW_017727841.1:243817-244404 GCF_001865875.1 Lupinus angustifolius
TGTTGGAAGTGTTTTTCAGATTTCAAAGTGAAAGGTTTTCACTCCAAACGAAATCTCTTCACTCCAAATAACTCATACACTTTCAGAAACCTTCAAAGAGTGTTTGTAAAATCTATATAAAGGCTCTAAACTCTCACACAAACATAGAAGAGAATAACACATAACTTTCATACAATTTTTCTCAAAAGCTCTCACACTTTTCTTAGAATTTATCTTTGAACTTTTTGCAACTTGTTCTTAAATTTTTAAGTTAATTTTTCAAAGTTGCTTCAAGTGTTTCAAAGACTTTTACAAAGAGCATTATATACTTCTATATATATTCAGAGTTTGGATTGCAAGTTACATAAGTTTCATACTTGTAAAGGCAATCTGCCATAGTTGAATATTCTTCATTGTTGTAAAGAATTCTTTCTTTCACGGGGTGTGAAAAGAAAGGGGAATAGATTCACTTGGAAAGATGTTTTCCAAGGGTATAAGAATTAGGGAGTGTGTAAGGTACATAGAGATCTCGGGGTGAGATATTGTAATTGCAACTCATAATTCTTAGTGGAAAATCTCTTGTGTGGCAAGAGTACTGGATGTAGCCT
>NW_017727841.1:244504-246949 GCF_001865875.1 Lupinus angustifolius
AGATCTTTCCTAGGAGAAGGCTCTAACATCAACCGTCCCTGCACTGTTATTAACAGTGTAAGAGAAATAAAGCCGAAAACCTCATGGAACGATGAAGATAAAAAGAAGGTACAATATGATTTGAAAGCAAAGAACATACTAACCTCTGCACTTGGCATTGATGAGTTTTTCAGGGTATCTAATTGCAAATCTGCAAAGGAAATGTGGGACACCCTTGAAACAACTCATGAAGGAACCGAAGAGGTAAAAAGGTCAAGACTTAATACTCTCTCCCAAGAGTATGAAATGTTTCGCATGAAACCTGGAGAGAAGATCCTTGATCTACAATAGAGATTCACTCATCTTACAAATCACCTTCTGGCACTCGGAAAAGTTCTATCAAACAGTGATCTAAATCTGAAAGTCTTGAGATCACTTACCAGGACTTGGCAACCAAAGGTAACTGCTATATCTGAAAAGAAAAGTCTTTCAAAAATGTCCTTGGCTGCCTTTTTTGGAAAATTGCAGGAACATGAGTTAGAACTTAGTCAATTAGACCAACATGAGGAACAAAAGAAAAAGAAGAATAACATTTCTCTGAAAGCAAAAATTGACAAATATGATTCATCCAGTGACGAATTAGAAAATGATGATTCAGATGACATGAGCATGTTGTAAAGAAATTCAACAAGTTCCTTAAAAAGAACAAAGATGTAAGAAGTGGTCAAATAAAGAAGTTCTCCAAGAACAATGATGCCTCCAACTCAAATCAAAATTTTACATGCTTTGAATGTGGCAAATCTGGCCACATGAAGATGGACTGTCCAAACTTAAAGAAAAGTTCCTTCAAAGGAAAGAACGACACTAAGACCGGACGAAGGGCATACATAGCTTGGGAAGATAACGACACCAGTTCTGCATCTGAGACAGAAAATGAAGAACAAGCTCACTTGTCACTTATGGCATCTCATCACTCAGATGATGAAGAGGAAGATTTGAGAGCCGCCTGCAATTTATGGTATCTGGATAGCGGCTGCTCAAAACATATGACGGGCGATAAAAGCAAATTCTCTGTCCTGACTCCAAGGGACAAAGGATACGTCACATATGGTGACAATAATGCAAAGTGAACTTAAACTTTCAAGTTAATTTTGCAAAGTTGCTTCAAGTGTTTCAAAGACTTTTACAAAAGAGCATTATATACTTCTTTATATATTCAGAGTATGGATTGCAAGTTACATAAGTTTCATACTTGTAAAGGCAATCTGCCATAGTTGAATATTCTTCATTGTTGTAAAGAATTCTTTCTTTCACGGGGTGTGAAGAGAAAGTGGAATATATTCAATTCTTTCTTTCACGGGGTGTGAAGAAAAAGGGAATTGATTCACTTGGAAAGGGGTTTTCCAAGGGTATAAGAATTAGGGAGTGTGTAAGGTACATAGAGATCTCGGGGTGAGATATTGTAATTACAACTCATAATTCTTAGTGGAAAAATCTCTTGTGCGGCAAGAGTACTGGATGTAACCTTCGGTGGACAGGAAGGTGAACCAGTATAAAAACTCATTGTGTACTCTCTTCTCCTTATCTCTTTCATTTTATTTCCTATTATTTTTCTGCATATTATTCCGCAGCACTTTAACTTTGATTTTGCAGAAAAATCAGCCATTATTTTAAGACAACTAATTCACCCCCTCTTAGTTGCACTCTGATACTTACACAATCTACTTATGGATTAAAGAGGATTTCTAGAAGCTAGAATTTTCGTTGCAACAAAGGATTTCAAACGGCATTCTACCCAGACAAATGCATCATCGAAAGTAAGGATTCCAATAACTCTAAACTTATCGATAAGCGAATAAATAACATTTAGATGATTGACATAAATTATGCATTACCTGTAACATGTTTAGTTGCAAATAATAATAATGATGCATGGCTTTGGCATAGGAGAATAGCTTACATTCATATGGAACATTTGAATAAGCTAATTAAGAAAGACTTGGTTGTTGGCTTACCTAAAATGAAGTTTGTTAAAGACAAACTATGTAGTGCTTGTCAAATGGGTAAGCAAACAAAAACGTCTTTTAAACCAAAGAATATCAGACCATTACAATTGATTCACATAGATTTATTTGGTCCCACAAGGATAAAAAGTTTTGGTGGAAATTATTATGCTCTAGTTATAGTAGATGATTTCTCTAGATACACTTGGACTCTATTCTTAGTCCATAAGAATGAGGCATTCAAAGCCTTTAGCATTTATGCTAAAAGAGTCCAAAATGAAAAATATTTCGAAAAATTTTGTGATGATCTAGGGGGAGAAAAGTTGGGAAAATTGGGAGAATGTATTTTTTGTCAAATTTTATTCCAGGCACTTCACTCCAAATGAAAGGGGGAGCATACAAGATAGGGGGGCATACTCAAGACAACTCAAGATATATCATCAAGGATGTAACCTTCGGTGGA
>NW_017727841.1:247049-255660 GCF_001865875.1 Lupinus angustifolius
TGAGTAACCCATTACTGAGAGCTGTTGGAAGTGTTTTTCAGATTTCAAAGTGAAAGGTTTTCACTCCAAACGAAATCTCTTCACTCCAAACAACTCATACACTTTCAGAAACCTTCAAAGAGTGTTTGTAAACTCTATATAAAGACTCTAAACTCTCACACAAACATAGAAAGAATAACACACAACTTTCATACAATTTTTCTCAAAAGCTTTCACACTTTTCTTAGAATTTATCTTTGAACTTTTTGCAACTTGTTCTTAAACTTTCAAGTTAATTTTGCAAAGTTGCTTCAAGTGTTTCAAAGACTTTTACAAAGAGCATTATATACTTATATATATATTCAGAGTTTGGATTGCAAGTTACATAAGTTTCATACTTATAAAGGCAATCTGCCATAGTTGAATGTTCTTCATTCTTGTAAAGAATTCTTTCTTTCACGGGGTGTGAAGAGAAAGGGGAATAGATTCACTTGGAAAGGTGTTTTCCAAGGGTATAAGAATTAGGGAATGTATAAGGTACATAGAGATCTCGGGGTGAGATATTGTAATTACAACTAATAATTCTTAGTGGAAAATCTCTTGTGAGGCAAGAGTACTGGATGTAACCTTCAGTGGACAAGAAGATAAACCAGTATAAAACTCCTTGTGTACTCTCTTCTCCTTATCTCTTTCATTTTATTTCCTATCATTTTTCTGCATATTGTTCCGCTGCACTTTAACTTTGATTTTGCAGAAAAAACGGTCATTATTTTAAGACAACTAATTCACCCCCTCTTAGTTGCACTCTGATACTTACAATTTCAAGCTGTTTTCCACTGTAAGTAGATGCATCAGCTACTGGTGTGCCTAGAGGAAAGCTTTTGTCAACTTGTACGAAGCCTAAACATATCAAGTTGGTGCATCCTTTATTTTGCGACTTATCTGTCTGCATTCATGGATGAAATAACTAAATTTGATATAAGAAATTGAGATTGTAAGTATATATATTTAAATAAGTTGATATTATTTTACCTATCTAGTGAAAAAATAGGTTTGTCCATCTCCAAATACACGCGGATGTACTTGAAGAAACGTTAAGAAAGAAAAATAAGGCAAGAAAGCTTATATGTTTAAACTATTTTTTTTGAATGAAATTTATATAATTATATGTAAAAGGTTTAAAAAACATAGAGAAACATGACACTTACATGTATATCTACTGTTTCATTTCTTAAATTCTTTAAAAATAGTTTATAAATTCTTAAACACATTAGACAGTGTCCCTTTTTATCAAATCACTGAAGAAATTATTATAATATTTTAACATTATAGGAGAATGCATGTATCATTTTTTAAGTGTTAATAAAACATTGGTAAAGTATTAATGTTATTAAAATGTAAATTGTATATGTTTCGATCAAGTTATGGGGGTTAATACCATCCAGTAGACCTATTTGATGTTAATAAAATCAATATATTTCTAATCAATATGTTGACGTGTATTAAAAGTAAAAATGAAGGAAATGAATGAAAAAGAAAAACCTCCCATCCAGCCATAATAATAACATTCTAATTATCATTCTCTGATCCTCCATTTGATAAATATATATAAGCACTAGTGATTTGGTCCGGGTTTTCAATAGGTTGGTTATAAGTATCGATTATTCCGCTAATTGCAAAATAATGACTATCATCTTTATTCAGATTCAAGCCTGCATACTACAAAAAAAGATAAATTTACAAGTCAATGTACTTCAAATTTTAGTATATCGTGATCATTCTGTATTGATTATTTCAAATATTGATGCAAAAAAAATTATTGTCGATCCAATTATTTAAATTTAGTTTTGAAAGACAAAGAAGATGAATCTCACATGTCTCGCAGGAATATCATTATTCATTATTTAATATACCGACATTCTTATCTGATAATTGTTTTGCACGGATTATATCATCTTTTGTTGTACTTCGAATAGGAACAGTTCCTGCTTGATAATCTAGTTGATTCAATGCTTATCACTTCAAAGCTAGGTTTAAGCTGTAAAATAATCCAATTTTTATATATAAAAAGATAGTTTGAGTAACTCATATATAGTTAGTCTAAAAACTAACAATGAGTTGATCCAGTGGTGTAAGACCCCACTAGATCCTAGGATAACTAAGAGTATATCCTCACCCTTTTAGATAAAGAACTTGTAACAGTTCCTTCTGGACACAAGTCCCTTCAACTCATGTGAGTAACATTTGTTGGGAGGGGCAGTGACATAACCGAAAATAATTTGTTCTTTACCCAAAAAAGGTGATGAGATACCTTGAGTAGTACAAAAAAAGTCTAAAAAATTTGTAAGCACAATAAATATATAGTCTGAAAAATTAAGCTTAGATGCTAAAGGAATTCACAAGTCATTTACAATTTGTATACCTGGATCTTATGATTCGTGATAAAGGATTATTGAAAGCAGGTTGCTTATTAATATCAATACAATCAACACTGTAACCATCTACATGTAGAAATCATCAAAAAGGATTGAGAATGATACAAATCACAATTATTAATCAATTTAAATTTCGGAAGAGTTTCAACATTTGTGTATAAGAATACCGACACCTGAATAGTCTTGAGCGGAGGCTTGTTGATGAGTTTCAATTGTCTCTCTAAATCCAAATCTTCTTGATCTTGTGATATACTTGTAATCCTACCGTCAACTGTATAGTAGTTGTTTGTCACTAAATATAGGCAGAGGACTACGATAATTACATATTTGTACACATCTCAAGTAAAAATATTAACGTGGTAAATCAAGTAACTCTTAACCCCTCTAGCTATTATAGAATAATATCATTAGGTAAGGTGATTTATATAGTTATTATTATACAATGTGGATGCATAGTGATAAAAGGAGGTATTTCTTTTTTTATTTTTTATTTTGAAGGAGAGTTGTTAATGAAATATTCCATTCTACTAAAACAAATTTGGTAGAATTTTTTAAGGAAATATTTTTTGTTAACTACCAAAGAAACAAATCTAAATAAATTTGGTAGGTAATGAATTGGGTTAAATACGGGAGCTAAGATAATTTTTTGGTAAAAGGAAAATCAAAATTATTAGTTCCATAGAAAGGTGATATGTGGTTTATATTAAAAATAAATTTTCTATACTCACTATATATCTTCCTTCATTATTAATCAGGAAAAGTCATCTCTAGTTAAAAAAAATATATTTTTACTTGATTTAGTGAATGTTGATACTTGTTACAATGAAGAGTGTGGAGGGTTGTGGCCTTGTGAATTCTTTTTTCAAAATGAGCTAAGGATGAGGATTAAGTTTGAGTGGGGTGAGAGGAGAGAGAAATTATGAAATTATTGTTTTTAATTTTAAGATTGATACTACTAAAATGTTTTTATATAGGTTCTTATCTGTATCAAGAAAATTTTTATCCATTTTTTTAAACAAACCCTATATAGGGTTGTAATCTCTAAAAAGTAAAAAGAATATTTTTTGTCAACTTTTTTATAGTATTTAACGCTAATATCTATCTAAAATAAAGTGCTTCCCCATGTTAATAAATCCTATATGTATATAGGAGCAACGAGCAATATACAGAGGAAATATATCTTTAGTCGGCCATTGAATGAAGATAGTTGACAAAATTTATTTGATAAAATTGGAAAAAATATATTTTATTCTTCCAATCCGGTGTTAATAAACAACAATCTATCATGTATGCATTGAAATGAATCAGGATCAATATAAGAAATTAACAATTAATTATCATTATTACAATCAATAACTCATTAATTGAAAACAACTGCAGTCAATGAATAACATAAACACGAGGTATAACTATGTAAAAAAATTTCAAGACTTTTTTTAAAATAATTTCCTAAAATATGGCAGCATTGTCATATGGCCATCTGAGTGAGAGTTTTCATTAAAAAAATATTGTTAAAAATATAGTAAAACCAGCTTTATAACGTATGCAACTTACAAGTTTTTTTTTAATTTTCCATTTAATTTCTCTATATTTTTTTAATGGGCAAAAGAAAATTTTATTAGAAAAAATAAAAGTTACAGAAGAGATAAGACAAAAACTGAACAATGACAGTTATAAGACAAGCTAGAGGGTTTACAATCTAGTCAGAGTATTAGAGAATTGAGTTTTTCATCCATCAATTGTTAATCCAAAGTCAAGATTTTATCATAGCTAATTAGAATTCAATAAATTTAAATTCTCATAATTGTGAACTATTAATTTATTATATTTTACCACTAGGTTGAAATATTATATAGGATGAATAGAGATGTTACAGTATAGTATATTTTTGGTCATCAAACTATATTATATAAATGATCACATGTTTTATTTGATTTGAATTATTTTTTAATAGTTAACAACATTTTAGAGTTAGTAATTATCAATAATTATTAGGGATATGACTCAAAGTTTCATGTTGTTTTATAGGTGATTGAGTTAAATTCATCAAGGCATAAAATTGTTAAATAAAAATAACAATTTTAAGATGTGGTTTTAATTTTGATGATTGTATTTAATTTAATTTAATTTTAGTTTCACCATTTATTTTCTCATATCATATCAATTTAAAAAACATTTTTTTTATAACTGCATGTTTTTATGAATTTAATATCATGATATTATGTTAATTAAACTTATTATTACCTGACTTAATGTATCGATTCTTTATTTTCTTATAAATTAAAATTTAAAAAAAATTCAGAATCAATATTGAGATTAAAATTTCGAATTTTAAATAAAACTCTAAAAGTCAAAAAACTTTATTTATTTTTTGAAATAAAAAATTACACATGCCATCCATGAAAGATATTATTGAATATTATAACTCTTGTGCAATAGGTAGTTGACAAATATATATATAATAACAATTGAAAGATGATTATAGAATAATTATATATGTCTATAACATATCAATAATATTTAATAGAAAAAAAATATGAATCTGCTTAATAATGGCTTCCCTTAAATAAAGTTTTGAGTTTGAGTATTGCATATCTTCACTCAAAGAGCTAGCATTTTTTCCAGCACAATCAAAATTGCATGTGGAGAAAATACTTAAACAAAAATGTTTAATAAGGACTATATGATAGAAAAATGAGATATATGTTAAAATAGTTGAGTTTTTGTTAGTCGGTTAGTTAATTTTAATTTCACCATTTATTTTCTCATATCATATCAATTTAAAAAACATTTTTTTTTATAACTGCATGTTTTTATGAATTTAATATCATGATATTATGTTAATTAAACTTATTATTACCTGACTTAATGTATCAATTCTTTATTTTCTTATAAATTAAAATTTAAAAAAAATTCAGAATCAATATTGAGATTAAAATTTCGAATTTTAAATAAAACTCTAAAAGTCAAAAAACTTTATTTATTTTTTGAAATAAAAAATTACACATGCCATCCATGAAAGATATTATTGAATATTATAACTCTTGTGCAATAGGTAGTTGACAAATATATATATATAATAACAATTGAAAGATGATTATAGAATAATTATATATGTCTATAACATATCAATAATATTTAATAGAAAAAAAATATGAATCTGCTTAATAATGGCTTCCCTTAAATAAAGTTTTGAGTTTGAGTATTGCATATCTTCACTCAAAGAGCTAGCATTTTTTCCAGCACAATCAAAATTGCATGTGGAGAAAATACTTAAACAAAAATGTTTAATAAGGACTATATGATAGAAAAAGGAGATATCTGTTAAAATAGTTGAGCTTTTGTTAGTCGGTTAGTTAATTTGGTTATGGTAGTTAGTGTTTTCTTCCCTTTATATAGATGATTTAATGTAACTTTGGAATTCAATTCAATTCAATAACATTTTCTCATTCTTTCTTGTTCATCAAGAATCTCTCTTATCCATGCCTACTACCATTTCAACATAGTATCAGAGCTAATTATTTCTCTTTAATTGATTGCTTCCCCTTATCATACTTCCCTTCCAAGTTTATCAAAAGTTCAACAAAGAATCATCAAGAATCTAGCCAAGAAGTACCATGCCTTTCTTGCATATGAAGCTATCATCAAGCAAATTTATCGTCTTCTGAGCTTCGGTTTAAACAAGTTGTGCAATGGATGAGAAGCAGAACTTCCAGAATATACAACTTAGTCTCAAGTTCCTTGTCTCCTTATTGAAGAAAAAAAAACAAGTTGTGCAATGGATGAGAAACATAACTTCCAGAACGTACAACTTAGTCTCAAGTTCCTTGTCTCTTTATTGAAGAAAAAAAAAGAGAAGGAATTGAGGCATCATTTTCAGGTTTGGGTGAGGGTATTTTCAATGGCATGTTCACAACAATATTTATTTCTTTCAATTACCTTCTTTCATCTTTTATGAATGACAACAAGAATCTACACAATCTTTCATTTATTACCCCCAATTATTTCTCATTTCTATATTACTCTAGTTTCTTTACCCATCTTTCTCTCATTAAACACACAACATTATAGTGTGTAATTTTTTTCTCGATGAAGCAACATACAAGGATCAAGATTAAGGTCCATCTCATTTCTCTCTTTCATCCGTTATGATTGGTTTGCTTCTTTCAAATAGATGGTTAAGCATCAGATGAAATTGCTTCTGCCATATAGTGGTTAAGCGTCAGTATTGCTTCACATTCAGATTTCAAGACTGAGAGACGAAGATTCGCTCACTAATAAGAGGAGGTAATAGAGTATATCATCGTATTCAACACAATTATTTCAATCTTGGAATGCTTGATACATTCCAGCTTGCGGGGGAATGTTAAAATAGTTGAGCTTTGTTAGTCGGTTAGTTAATTTGGTTAGGGTAGTTAGTATTTTTCTTCCCTTTATATAGATGATTTAATGTAAACTTACACCATTTCAATGCTATGATGTATTTGTAACTTCATTTTTTTCAAATTACCTATGCACCATATATTTCTAATAATATTTTACTAATCTTTTCGATGTCTAATTCCTGCACTCCATTCCTTACGACCACCCTTGTGAACACTCACTTTTGTCCTACCTTTTACTTTTTTTATTTTTTGGGATAATGAAGTTACAAGTTAATATCATCGGGTATGAATAATGTGCATATGACACCAAAGAATCAAATATTTCTTGCAGCAATAATGGTGCAAGTATCTTTTTCTCATCAATTTCATAATTATTCAACCATACTTTTCCAATATAATGATGATTGGTAATGCGTAACTTATCAACAGGATCCACATATTTTATTCACATTTCACATATATTATGAGCCAAGTGATCTAAATTAATATAAACCTTGCATTATGGTTCATCAGCATAATAACCAACAATTACAAAAATTATACATAAAGGGATATTTACATGCCCATCTATGTTTATTCTTGAGACAATTTCAGCAACAACTCTATGCTATTTGATGATTGTGCTTAAAACACTGCCATGTTCATACGCACAACTAGATCCTTCATTTTATAATGGTACACGTTCAAATGTGCATTCATTTACAAACAAGTGGCCACATGTATGGTGGATTCAGCTTCCAGGGGGATCTCCAGGGACTCCTAATATGTCTTCTCAGTCCCAAAATGGATGTAATAGGCAATGAGAACTTTCAGCCATAAGTGCCAACAGTTATTCAAAGCATACTCCTTGGAAATCCTGTTTTTGGTACCCTCAAGGGAGTTTTGGGTGGGGGTTTGGATATTCCTCACAGTGACAAAAGGTTTGCTGGTTTTGATAAGAAGAAGAAGCTGGATGCTGAGGTTCACCGCAAATATATCTTTGGTGGACATGTTGCTAACTATATCAAGACCCTGATCGAAGATGAACCTGAGAAATATCAGACACACTTTAGTGAATATATCAAGCTGCAAAGAAGTCAGCGAAGCAGACACAAAGCACTGCATACAGAATGCAACACAACACCGATTTGCATACATTTGCAACAGAGACAAGATTATGTAACACAGAAAACAGACCAGGTTACACAGAAACAGAGTGACATACACAAGCATACTTAGATCCATACATATCATTTTTTCAGACCACAAACACATCAATCAGAGAGAAGGCACACCAATATCACACAGATCACTACGCACACAATAANATATATCTTTGGTGGACATGTTGCTAACTATATCAAGACCCTGATCGAAGATGAACCTGAGAAATATCAGACACACTTTAGTGAATATATCAAGCTGCAAAGAAGTCAGCGAAGCAGACACAAAGCACTGCATACAGAATGCAACACAACACCGATTTGCATACATTTGCAACAGAGACGAGATTATGTAACACAGAAAACAGACCAGGTTACACAGAAACAGAGTGACATACACAAGCATACTTAGATCCATACATATCATTTTTTCAGACCACAAACACATCAATCAGAGAGAAGGCACACCAATATCACACAGATCACTACCCACACAATAAGCAAATCATAATGAATTCAGAAAAGAAGAAGAGTCAGTTGGAGGTTACAAACTAATGCATAAGCAGTAACAGTCAACCAGAATTCATCACATATTCCCTTGATTTACAACACATTATTTTCGGACAGTTATGAAATTAAGGGGATATAATATAGTCAGACAGATTTTTTT
>NW_017727841.1:255760-258303 GCF_001865875.1 Lupinus angustifolius
ATCCCAAGTTCAACATCACAGTTTGTGCATAGTACTTACAAACCACACAGAGATCAGAGAGAGCATTCCAGAGAAAAAGCAAAAGACACATACGTTCAGAGAACAGAGAGAAAAGTCAGACATTATAGACAACTATAACCAGAGCACTACTTCCATACATCCAACAAAAACCAACCTAAAAATAGGCTCACATTTCACGAGCAGCGTCAAGCGACACACATATATTCAGTAAACGCAGAGAGCATTTCAACCGTAAAAAAACAGGGGACATTACCATAGTGAGAGGACAATCAGAGAGAACAGAAAAAACACTTGAATAGTCANGAGCACTACTTCCATACATCCAACAAAAACCAACCTAAAAATAGGCTCACATTTCACGAGGAGCGTAAAGCGACACACATATACTCAGTAAACGCAGAGAGCATTTCAACCGTAAAAAACAGAGGACATTACAACAGTGCTAAACAAGGGCAGAAAGTACAACACCGAAGCAGAACATCGGTAGATAAAGAATCAAACAGCAAAGAACATACACTCAGGTAAGCATCCAAACCATAAAAATCTGTCTTATGAAAATGCCTTGCTTGTTGTGGCTTATGCTTTAAACTCATAAGAGTATTCATGATTGTCTCTAATCAGAAACGCACATGCATATAATGGACTGGAATATAAAATTTACGATTGAAATTTGTTTTAGTCCATGTATTCCCACCAGTTAAAGACCAAACACTCATCGATGTTGACATAACAGATTAAATTCATGCTCTAAAATCAAATAGAAAGGATAAAAGATCAAAGAGGGATACCGAAGTAGAAAAATGCGATTTCCATTCTCGATGTCATCTTGTTATCCGATGCAAGCCGTAGTACGGGTAGTAACCATAACCGGGAACCACCGTGAAGATTCGGGTTCCACCGATGAAATCCGCACTCGATCCTCTCCTCGATCTTAATAAGCCTAGACAAGGATATGAAATTATTGACATGATAAAAATCATAGAATAAGCAAACAAATAGAAAAGTAAACGTAAATAAATCCCTACATTACTTCGGTGACCCTCGCGAGAGTAAATCGGAAGCCGCCGTGAACCACTTAACCATACCGGCTTCATCCTCCCTCGATTCACCTACTGAAAAAACCAAACAGCAAACCTTACCGAAGCCAATCGAATAAGGAACGAAAAGTGAAGAGGGAGATGAGTTCACCTTCATCGGAGCTAAAGAGGATGTAGGGATCCCAATCGCGAATAACCTCCTCGTCCAAGAACCATCATCACCTCGAACCACCACCACCGCTACTGGATCACCGTGAACCACCATAAACCGCCACCATCAGAACCTTCGGTTATCACCGTGGCTCCCTCCATGCTCGCGTCTGGACCGTCGCCACCGAAGAAGAGAAAAGAGGGGGGTTTCGTTTGATGCATCTCGAAGAGAAAGGGATTCTCTTCGTCAATCCCCTCCCACGCAGGCTAGAAGGCTTCCTCCGGCTAAATCCGTGAGCCATCGTGCTCCTCCGCGCCGACGGAGGTGGAGCAATGCAAGAAGGTGGAGTTGGCAATTAGGGATTTTATTCCCATTGTCTGCTGATTTCGTGGGTTTGGGGGTGAAAGGGGTTCACCCCTTTTAATTATTTCCATTTCATCTAACCCCTTTTCTTTATTTGTCCCTTTTGATTTTTATTTATTGTTTGAGTAATCTCTTTTATGCCTAAGTCTATATACAATTAAGTTCCAGCAACCCAATTCAATACATAATTAAATTCAGGGCATTAAGGTTACACGTATATTTCTAGTTAAAGCTATTAGGTAATTCAAAACTCTTTTTGTCTATTTGGTTTCATATGTAGCAAATAATTCTTAAACTATTTTAATACTTAACATTATAATTATAAAAATAACATGACACTATTTTATTAAATGGAATTTTTTAGTAAGGTTACGGTTCGAGTTGTCTCTAACTTCTCCGAAAATGAGAAGAAGGTCTACAACCAATACCGTCTCTAAACTATTAATTCTATGTATATAATTAAAGAACTATTTTATCACTCAAATTCTATATGTACGAATAATTAGAAACTATTTTACCAAATAAATTTCATGGGATTTTTATAGTGAGGTTGTGGTTCGAGTCGTCTCTAACTCCCATAGAAATGAGGAGAAGGTCTACGACCAACACCGTTCCTAAACTATTAGTCTCATTAAATCAAAACCAATACATATTTTAAACAATTTCAAATTAAATAAACTAATACTTCTATAACCTATCGGTATTTTTCAAACCAACAATAACTAATCAAAGTAGTTAAACATTTTTTGAACTAGAACTACGTAAGCCTTGATCCCCTTAATAGGGGTACGTAGGACCAAAGTCAATATTGTCAGGCTCAATAATAAAAATAAATAATTCTAAATAAATAATTGTCAAGGGTATAAAAGTCCATGTTATTAGTGAGGGTACCGTTTTAATACGGGCGGACGGGGTGCTAATACCTTCCCCGATCCGTAATCGACTCCCGAGCTCAGAATCTCTGTCTAAAG
>NW_017727841.1:258403-260121 GCF_001865875.1 Lupinus angustifolius
GAGCCGGTCTTCCAACCAAAAATCGGGTCACGACAGCTGGCGACTCTGCTGGGGACACCCATAAGAGGGTCAGGCCCAGAACCGCTAACTTATGGACTTAAATACCCTTTTGTTTTTGTTTGTTTGTTTCTATTTTGTGTTCTTTCTTTAGAAAGTTGAATTATTATCTAAAACTATCTTGTATCATTATTTGCAAGTTCATGTGATTATTTTTTGCAACTTATTGAGGGGTGGAAATTTTTTTGTATGCTTCCTCACACACTAACGCCATACACTTGAGTTTGCACACACATGTATACCCTGGACCCGGATATTAGTGATTAAGAATTGAGATAGAAGGGACATTTGTTTTGCCGGTAAGTGACCTTGAGTCGCATCTGGTATTGGCAAAATGGACCACCCAGATCGTTCCCAGTATCATGAGTTAGCGGCTTGGAGGGCTCGATCCTTCTCGTTTCTAACATATGGTATTTGGTTTCCTTTCTTCCGTGACTGGATGCGATTTGGTGACCTAGAAGTCTAAAGCTCTTATCGAGTCCACTTTAATCAAGACCTAGTACCTCCGCCATAGGGTTGTGACATTTAGACTATTCAAAACCTTATAAGTGTACCTTATTTAGGACACGAGAAGCATAACCCAAACTTTATCCTTCACCATTTATAAATTGGGACCTTTGTCCCTAAAAAGTCTTCGTGCCTGAGTGTTACGAGGATATTATTGCACTTTGATATCCTTATTCTATAAGGACGGCAAGATAATTGTTCATTTCCTTACCATGGGCTAAGTGCCCTAGGGATAATTCTTTCATTCCCTACATGGGCTAAACGTCCTAGGGATAATTGTTCATTTCCTTACCATGGGCTAGGCGCCCTAGGGATAATTGTTTTCGTTCCTTACCATGGGCTAAGAGCCCTAGGGATAATTGTTTTCATTCCTTACCATGGGCTAAGCGCCCTAGGGATAAATTTTTTGTTCCTTACCATCGGTTGAGCGCCCTAGGGACAATTTTTTCATTCCTATCGATGGGCTCATTGCCCTAGGGATGTGTTCTCTTCTATCTTAATAAGATCACAGCTTTATCATTTAACTTGTAATTGGCCTTAACAGTATAATAGGTGTCAAATTTATCATGATATTTTATTATATTGTAACTAAGGCTATATTTCCCCTAAATAAGGTCTATCATACCCAAGGGGCATTCAAAATATATTAACACCACCATATCATGTTCATGCATGTCATGCACTCATACATTCATCAAAATATTCATTATTCAAATAAAATTTCATCAAAAAAAAAAAGATATATCAAGCATCATTCAATCATTCATAAAAAAAAAGGCCAACATTGAACATTCATACAAGAAATCAAACATTCACTCATCTAATCGTACAAAAAATATATCCTCTACTCATGTATGGATTCATCATAAAAAATCACTCAAACATTGCATTTCATGCACTATTACATATTGCATTTCATACATCATACCTTATCTAAGAAGTAAAAATAAAGTGATTCATGCACTTTCACCACTGACTAAAAAACAAAGCAAAAAATCCTTTTACCATTGCATTTTCATGCAATAGCATATCATGCATTGCATACACCACCAAAATCTATACTCGAAAAGCTTCATACCCATATCAAAATTCATATTCGTACAATACATTTTCAATACCATACACCCTCACAACTCCCAAAACACCGTCCTAAC
>NW_017727842.1:0-901 GCF_001865875.1 Lupinus angustifolius
CTCCTCCACATCCTATCCTCATCCTCATTCTCGTGCTAATCCTATCCTCATCCTCATATTCATCCTCATTCTCGTCCTCATCCCCATTATCGTCCTCATCCTATCCTTATCCTCATCCTCTTACTCATCCTATCCTCATCCTCATCCTATCCTCATCCTCATCCTCATCCTCCTCCTCATCCTATCCTCAACCTCATTCCCATCCTCATGCTATCCTCATCCCCTACCTCATCCTCATCCTATCCTCATTCTCATTCTCATTCTCATAGTCATCCTTTCCTCATCCTCATCCTCATCCTCTCATCCTCATCCTCTTCCTCATCCTCATCCTCCTCCTCATCCTCCTCCACATCCTATCCTTATCCTCATCCAACTCCTCATCCTACCCTCATCCTCATTCTCGTCCTCATCCTATCCTTATCCTCGCCTAATCGACATCCTATCCACCTCCTCATTCTCGTCCTAATCCTATCCTCATACTCATCCTAACCTCATCCTATCCTCCTCCTCATCCTATCCTCATCCTCTTCCTCATCCTCTTCCTCATCCTCTTCCTCATCCTCTTCCTCATCCTCTTCCTCATCCTCTTCCTCATCCTCTTCCTCATCCTCTTCCTCATCCTCTTCCTCATCCTCTTCCTCATCCTCTTCCTCATCCTCTTCCTCATCCTCTTCCTCATCCTCTTCCTCATCCTCTTCCTCATCCTCTTCCTCATCCTCTTCCTCATCCTCTTCCTCATCCTCTTCCTCATCCTCTTCCTCATCCTCTTCCTCATCCTCTTCCTCATCCTCTTCCTCATCCTCTTCCTCATCCTCTTCCTCATCCTCTTCCTCATCCTCAACCTCATCCTCATCCTTATCCTATCCTCATCCTCATCCTCATTCTCCGTCTCATCCTATCC
>NW_017727842.1:1001-1402 GCF_001865875.1 Lupinus angustifolius
CCTATCCTCATCCTCATCCTCATCCTCATCCTCCTCCTCTTCCGCATCCTCATCCTCCTCCTCATCCTATCCTCATCCTCATTCTCGTCCTCATCCTATCGTTATCCTCATCCTCTTCCTCTTCTCATCCTATCCTCCTCCTCATTCTCCTCCTCATCCTATGCTCATCCTCTCCTCGTCCTCATCCTATCCTCCTCCTTATCCTCATCCTTATCCTATCCACATCCTCATCCTCTTCCTCTTCCTCCTCCTCTTCCTCTGCCTCATCCTCATCCTATCCTCATCCTGATCCTCATCCTCTTCCTCATCCTATCCTCATCCTCATTCTCGTCCTCATTCTATCCTCATCCTCTACCTCATCCTATCCTCCTCCTCATTCTCGTCCTCATCCTATCCTCATC
>NW_017727842.1:1502-1817 GCF_001865875.1 Lupinus angustifolius
TCCTCATCCTCATCCTCATCCTCATCCTCATCCTCCTCGTCATCCTATCTTCATCCTCATTCTCGTCCTCATCCTATCCTCATCCTCTTCCTCTTCCTCTTCCTCATCTTATCCTCCTCCTTATTCTCCTCCTTATCCTATCCTCATCCTCTTGGTCATCCCATCCTCATCCTCATACTGATTCTACTCCTCATCCTATCCCCATCCTCATCCTCATCATATCCTCATTCTCATTCTCGTTTTCATCCCAGCCTCCTCCTTATCCTCATCCTCATCCTCATCCTCGTCCTCATCCTCATCCTTATCCTATCCTCA
>NW_017727842.1:1917-2118 GCF_001865875.1 Lupinus angustifolius
GTGTCCGAATATGACACCCGAATCTTCTAAACCATCTCAAAGGTTTTGGGGGTTAACTTGGGTTTTAAGAAACCCAAGATTTTTATGTTTGAATGCTTTTGAATATATATGATTGTTGATGAAATGAGTTGAATATGATATATGAATGTTGTTGAGAACTTTTCTGGGTGCAGGTGTTTGAAAAACCATGTGAAAATACGT
>NW_017727842.1:2218-3309 GCF_001865875.1 Lupinus angustifolius
TATAATGTGATATATTATATATATATGAACTGCTTTTCATATCTGAGCGTAATATTCTGAGTAAGTCCACGCCGTCAATGAATTATATTCATTAGATGTCTTACTCTCTCTATTTCTCTTCTTTTCTATTGCTTGCTTTTCGGACGTGTGCTCGTTAGATAGACAGCTTTGCTCGGATTTGGAGGTACCCATCCGTGATGTTCCCGGATGGGGAATGAGGAATTGAGGAGAGGCAGTACCCTAGCTTTGGAGTTAGCCACTAGGAGTTGCTTATCATTTTGTGACTTTTGAAACACTGACGGCTTCAGCTTGTTCATGTCTTTGTTTAGTGTCTTTTGGCGATGATTAATATTTCCGCCATTTCTTGTTGAATATGTATATTAAGTACTTATGATCTTTTATATCTATGAAGTTGTATATTCAGAAAATGTTGTATCATTTCAGTTACCCTTAGGTAACCGGTTTTGATTTCTGCGTTATATGTTACTTAAAGTGATGTCCCAGAAAAGAAAGGTTTTTAAAAGCAAATAATTTTATATCACCAATTCAAAAAAAAAAATTTACTCACTTTTCCGCGTAATAAATAAAGAGTAATTTTCGGGGCGTTACACTCCACAGTAGTACTTTCGGTAATTTCAAAGTTGAATGAAATCTAGGTTCAAATCCCGGCTGTGGAAAATTTTAATTTATGTAAAGTACTTTGATTCCATACAATTGTTTTCTTCCATCCTAACTTATTTATTTTGTATAAGATTATTTAGAAAAATTAAATATTTTCTATTGAAAAACAAGAAGTTCGAAGTAGGCTCTATGCAATTTCAAATATTCATCTTTATTTGGGTTCAAATCTCACTTGTCGAATTTTCTAAATTCCGTATTGTCCCATTAAAAGGTATGCATTTTTCTCAAGTACTCTCATGCATTTCAAGTCATATATTTAGAAAAAGTTTATTTATACATATAATTTTTTTTTGAATGTAATACCATGAAGTTGGAAGAAGCAATCTTCTCAATTCCAAAAATAATATTAAATTCAAGTTCAAGTCTCGGTTGTGGAATTTTTTTAAATTTTATTTAGTCTATTTAAAAGG
>NW_017727842.1:3409-3715 GCF_001865875.1 Lupinus angustifolius
TGTAGCAATCTTGCAATTTCAAATATGATATTGAGTTCAGTTTCAAATCTCGGATGTGGAATTTTTAAAATTTTATATAGACTATCTAAAATGATTGCATGAGTGGATAATGTAGTTTCATTCTAAGACATCTTGTTTTACGCAGTTGTTATAAATAATATGACATGCTATAGTACGAACTTCACAGTAGCACTTTCGGTAATTTCAAAGTTGAATGAAATCCAAGTTCAAATCCCGATTGTGGAAAATTTTAATTTATGTAAAGTACTTCGATTCCATACAATTGTTTTCTTCCATCCTAACTTA
>NW_017727842.1:3815-4177 GCF_001865875.1 Lupinus angustifolius
TCTATGCAATTTCAAATATTCATCTTTATTTGGGTGCAAATCTCACTTGTCAAATTTTCTAAATTCCGTATTGTCCCCTTAAAAAGTGTGCATTTTTCTCGATTATTCTCATGCATTTCAAGTCATATATTTAGAAAAAGTTTATTAATACATATAATTTTTTTTTGAATGTAATACCATGAAGTTGGAAGAAGCAATCTTCTCAAGTCCAAAAATAATATTAAATTCAAGTTCAAGTATCGGTTGTGGAATTTTTTTAAATTTTATTTAGTCTATTTAAAAGGATTGCATTAGAATTAAAATTGTACTCCCATTCTCAAATATGTATTTTTTAAGAAGTTGGCATATTTATATTTGATATT
>NW_017727842.1:4277-7046 GCF_001865875.1 Lupinus angustifolius
ATACATGTTGATAGTTTTCTTCCATCCTAACTCATTTATTTCGCATTAGTTTTTTTTATATGAATTATTTTCCATTTAAAATCAAGATGTTCGAAGTAACAATCTTCGCAAATTTCATATATTCTACATTACTTGGGTTCAAATCTCAGTCGTAGAAATTTTTAATTTTTTATAGTGCTATTAAAAAGTTGCCATTTTTGTCAGTTATTCTCTTGTATACCAAGCATATATTTTGAAAAGGTCTCCACACATATAAATTATTTTGATTCTAATATCATGAAGTTTGATGTAGCAATCTTGCAATTTCAAATATGATATTAAGTTCAGATTCAAATTTCGGACGTGGAATTTTTTAAATTTTATATAGACCATCTAAAATGATTGCATGAGAGTGGATAATGTAGTTTCATTCTAAGATATCTTTTTTTACAAAGTTGTTATAAATAAATTTGACATATGATATTTTGAGCTCTCTAATAGCACTTTTGGTAATTTCAAATCTGAATGAAAACAAAGTTCAAATCCTGGCAGAGTAAATTTTTAATTTATGTAAAGTGTATGTTGATTGCATACAATTTTTTTCTTCCCTCCTAACTCATTTATTTTGTATAAAATTATTTATATCAATTAAATATTTTCTATTTCAAATCAAGAAGTTTGAAGTAGCGCTTTAGGCAATTTCAAATATTCAACTTTATTCGGGTGCAAATCCCATTTGTCAAATTTTCTAAATTCTGTATTGTTCCCTTAATTTTTTTTTTTGCATTTTTCTCAATTATTCTCATGCATTTCAAGTCATATATTTAGAAAAAGGATGAGGTGCCTATAGTGCACATATTTGGAAGGAGGAAAATATTTGTTGAGAGAAGCCTCTCCAAAGTTGGCCATGTTACTTGAATTTTAGCACTTTGATTCCTCAGCCACGTCTTAGCTCTATCTCTATGGGAATACAGACACATGCAGAGACGAATAACATCTTCATAAGCCCCATGAATCCTCACTGTCTCACATAATTCCAAGAACTGATCAATATGGGCATTAGGATCTTCATCAGCTCCACCTCCAAACTGGTTTTGCATCACCACTTGGATCAGAGCAGATGTCAAAGAAAAGTTCCCTGCCTCAATAGCTGGGCGAATTATTCCAGGACGTGAACTGCGAGCATGAGGGGCTGCGTAGTCACAAAGTGGTTTTTCATCTCGTTCATCTATTGTTTGTACACGTGCATGTCTTTCTCATAATCTTTCTCTTTGTTGTCTTCTTCTTCTAAGAAAAGTCATTTTTGGCTCTGAATAGTAATTTGAACTTTGCATAAACCAAATGTGCAACCTGCAGATGTACCAAGAAAAAGGAAAACGCATAATACACTAGATTAACGTAATGAATTAATTGAGAATTAAACAAATGTTGACACAGTCCCCGACAACGACGACAAAAACTTGATAGGGAAAATCGCAAGTACATGGTTATGTTGTCAAGTAATAAAATATCGATCCTCGATGACTGGAAAACTCCTTTAATTATAACAATTAATTTATACTTATCTCAAATAAGGAATAAAATTGAATTTAGAACAATTGCCAAGAATAATTATGAAAATAATCCAAAGGGATTGAAATCTAATTAAGGAAGAGTTCCCAGGATAAGGGTTACCAACTTTACACTCACAGATCCTTGTTTTGCTCCTTTTAATGAACTTTAAGTTCTGAGGGTGAATTGCTCTTTGATATGTGTCATCCTATCTCGAGCTTCGACACATGTACTCAATTGAAGTCGCACCTACTCTCGTGGTACGATTATCAATCAAATCCTTTACTTGGATCTTTCTATCCAATCGCTTCGTAGCAACCCAAGGTAAATTCCAGAAACCCCCGAGAATCCTAATACTACTCTCGTGAACTTAGATTCTAGTTTGAATAACTGAATGGTCGGATAGTTGGGTTCACCTCTCGGTCCTTCCCCAATGTATCTAAGAGGTGTAATTTGTTGGTCAGACAACTCAAACAACTCACACGAATAAAACCCAGTTTAATGATTCAAATCACAACACTCAATGAAATAGAAGGTGAAAGTGCAAAGTGTCAAGAATAGCACTAGCATATCTTAGCCTATGTTTTGATGAAGACAAGGTTCTAACAAAGCTTGAAGATGGCTCAACAATGAACATGCCTTATGCTCATTTGCTCATATCTAGACTAGGAGATAAATTGAGTTTATAACCTAAGTAATATGGGATGTGTGCTGTAGTAAGTGAGTATAGGTTAGGTGAACCTAGATGCTAGTCTCTTAAGCCATCATAATTGAAGTACCATATTCATGAGATGCATCATCTAGTTAATCGTATGTTCATGCATGTATCATACATGTTACCTGTGCATATTAGGCATAATATAAATGGTAAAATAAGTATACATATTGCACATAACATATGAGAAGTTTGCCTTATGAAACATATGCATAAATGCTCCAGTTAATTGATGAAATGGTAAGCTTAATCGATTAACGTAACTGATTTTCTGTTGAGTATGTGTTTTCTGTTTTAACTGTTTTGGATGTCATTATGTAAGTCCGTTAATCGATTAAATGGTAGTCTTAATCGATTAATGTGTCTGTTTCATGTTATAACTGAAATCTTTTCCAGCTGTTGTAACTGCTTAACTGTTTAACTGTTCTTGCAACAAATTAAACCACTCATTCACCATGCTATAAATATGAGGCTTTACTCAGAGCTTATTAGCATTCATTCTATTTGTTTAGGGCTGTATTAGA
>NW_017727842.1:7146-29580 GCF_001865875.1 Lupinus angustifolius
CTGGGGCTTGTTCGCGAGAAAGGTTTTCTCAAGAGGCGAAAAGGTA
This sequence comes from Lupinus angustifolius, assembly GCF_001865875.1. Taxonomy (NCBI): domain Eukaryota; kingdom Viridiplantae; phylum Streptophyta; class Magnoliopsida; order Fabales; family Fabaceae; genus Lupinus; species Lupinus angustifolius. The sequence goes on from NW_017727842.1 coordinate 7,193, forward strand.
GAAGTCAAACCAGGTTTTAGAGATCCTAGATTTCAAGAAGGGAGCATCCCTTGTGCTTGTAAATTGAATTGGTAATTGTATCTTAATTCAATATTGTGAAGAAAGAAAATCCTTTTGCAATGTTCTTTCTTTCTTTATATTGTTTCTGTTTCTTGCATTGATACACTGAATATACACTTGAGAATTTGGATATCTGTTTAATGATATATAGTTGACACTTATATGCAATAATATCTGAAATATATCTGTTTAAAGTGTATCTTATTTGTCGTGCAATTTGCTTGTTATGTTAATCTGCATTGATACACTGAATATACACTTGAGAATTTGGATATCTGTTTAATGGTATATAGTTCACACTTATATGCAATAATATCTGAAATATATCTATTTAAAGTGTATCTTATTTGTCATGCAATTTGCTTGTTCTGTTAATCTGTTCTGTAACTGGGTTAATCGATTAAATCCTTCCGTTAATCGATTAACTGGACAGTTTTTCTAGTAGTGCGGTTGTTGTTAAAAAGCGGTAATTCCTTTAACCGCCACACCTATTCAACCCCCCTTCTAGGTGTTCATAGACCACTGATACCTAACAGAAGTAAGAACACATATTTATTGAATGTAAAAGGGCATTTCCCCAATCCTAGAAACAAAGGGAATTACTCACTCATGTTTTAGAAGAGAATATCAAATTCTAAATTAGAGAATTGTAATGTAAAAAAATGTAAAATCCTTGAGGGAGAACCCTTATTTAACACAATTACAAAATATTGGGCTAAGCCAAACAAAACAAATCTAAAAAATAGGAATATAATATAACATCCATGACTTCTTTTGGTCCTTCAATTGTTCTTCGCATAATCTCAACAATGAATTCAATCTTCTTGCACCCAATCTCTACTTTTTTTTAATCCATCCAAACTGCACCACATAGCTAAAAACACCCGCTCAACCTAAACAAAGAGAAATAAGACCCTATCCTACGATGAGTTCTTTTAGATATCTCAATGTCAAAGTGCCAAGGAAATGTCGGACACTTTACAAGTGACTCACGAAGGTACAAGTGAGGTCAAACGCACCAGGTTAAACGCGCTAACACATGAATACGAATTATTTCGTATGCTACCAAGTGAATCGATCAGCGATATGCAAAAGCGATTCACTCACATTATTAACCATCTTATTGCTCTAGATAAAATGTTCACCAGAGGAGAACTCACTAATAAAGTCTTACGTTGCCTTGATAGGAGATGGCAACCTAAAGTGACTGCAATCATGGAGTCCAAGGATCTAGACTCCATGCCTTTGGCGACTCTCTTTGGAAAGCTTCAGGAGCATGAAATGGAGATTGGTCAGCTGACAATTAATGAGGAGTATGATCGCAAAAAGAAGGGAATATCTCTCAAAGCTTCAACATCACAACCCAATGAAGAGATAAACGACGATGACTCTAATTCAGACATTGACGATGAAATGCTAAATCTCCTTGTGCGAAAATTTGGAAACTTCTTGAAAAAGAAAGGAGGATTTAGACGATTCCAGAAGAAAGAAGCACGTGAATCAAACAGAAAAGGAAAGACAAAGGAGTGCTTCACTTGCCATGAATGTGGTAAACCGGGACACATGAAGTATCAGTGCCCCACTTACTTAAAAAAGATTGATTCAGAAAAGAGCACTCCCCGGGAACTCAAGCCAAAGAAAGCATACATTGTCTGGGACGTACCCGAGGAAGAACCAACATCAAGCACCTCAGATGAAGAGGAGACCGCGAACCTGTGCCTAATGACAACAACAAACGAGGCTTGCGGATCAGACATCAAAGATACTTCATATGAGGTATATTCTGATACATCATCCTCTTCCACTGATTCTCCGTCATATGAAATACTATATAGTGCTTATGTTGAGATGCATCAAGAACTTAAGAAATTAGCAAAAGTAAGCAACGAGAGAAAACGAATCATTTTGCTAAACCAACAAAAGATAAATCAATTGCAGAAAGAGTTAGACAAATTAAAACTAGAAAATGAAACCCTGGATCTAATTTTTTCTTGCACTTCATGTGATTGCTCAAAAATTAACTTATGTCAAAATACTACTTGTGAGGACTTGAAAAACAAATTTTTTAAACTAACTGAAAAACTCGCATAACTTACAAATAGTAAACAACAATTAGACATTTTGCTTAGCAAAACTAGGAATGTTGGTAACCACATTGGGTTAGGTTATGTTCCCCCATCCCAGAAGAAGAGACCATATAGGAAACCTCTAACACGTCAGTACAAAAATAAAAATAGAGTCCCTACTTGCCATTACTGTGGCACATATGGCCATACATCTCATGCATGTTATATCAAAAGATATGGGGTACCCAATGGTGTTTACACTTGGGTAAGAAAGGGAAATAGCTCCCTCATTACTAACACAAAAGGACCCAATATAATTTGGGTACCTGAGTCTAGCAGATGATCTATTTTGCAGGTATGTCTTCGAACACAGTATGTCTTCAAACACACGGACAAAACTGGTATCTTGATAGCGGCTGTTCGAGACATATGACTGGGGACAAGTTGAAATTCCTAGACTTGTCATTGAAGGAAAAGGGATTTGTCAGTTATGGAGACAACAACAAAGGAAGAATCTTGGGCACTGGAAAGATTGGCAACTCAACCCACACAATAATCGACAACATTCTATACGTAGAAGGTTTGGAACGTAATCTGTTGAGCATAAACCAACTGTGCGACAAAGGTAATATCGTGTCTTTTGGTTCTAAATGTTGTATCATTTGTGATGTAATATCTAATAATGTTAAGTTTGTCAGATATCGAGTAAATAATATTTATATGGTCAATCTGGAAGATGTCACTTCTCTATTTTCAAAATGTTTTATTTCAAAAGAAGATGACATCTGGCTTTGGCATAGACGCGTCGCTCATATATATATAAAGCATTTAGAAAAACTATTGAAGAATAATTTAGTAATTGGTCTTCCAAAACTCGATTTTGAAACACAAGATTCCTGTGACATGTGTCATAAATGTAAACAAGTCAGGAACTCATTAAGAAAAAGAATATGATATCCACTACTAGACCATTGGAGCTTCTCCATATGGACTTATTTGGACCATCACAAATAATGAGTTTTGGTGGGAGCTATTACGCTTTAGTTATTGTCGATGATTTTTCTAGATTCACTTGGACTTTATTTTTAGCATCAAAGAGCGATGCCTACAAATCTTTTAAATGTCTAGCCAAGCAAATTCAAAACCAGTCTAACCTAAAGATTATTTACATTCGATCTGACCATGGTGGTGAATCGAAAATGAGGAAATGGAGTTGTTGAGAGGAAAAATAGTTCTAGAGGAACTCGCTAGGACTATGCTAAATGAGAGCAAGGTCCCAAAATATTTCTGGGCTGACGCAGTTCACACAGCATGTTATGTAATAAATTGAATACTACTTTGACCTACTTCCTCAAAAACACCTTATGAAAATTTTAAAGGCCGAAAACCAAACATTGCTCATCTTCACGCTTTCGGGTGCAAATGCTTCATTTTAAATAATCGAAAAAGAATTTTGGGAAGATTTGACTCGAAAGCTGATGAGGGCATATTCTTAGGATATTCATTACATAGAAAGGCATTCTGTGTATTTAATAAATATATCATACAAGTAGAAGAGTTTATTCATGTACATTTTGACGAATCTTCTCCTAAAGAGAAGAGAAAGGTCTTTTTTGATGATATTTCAGGAACACTTGATGAGGTACCAAACCAGGACATGAATGGGATCCAACAAGAAGTGGAGCAAACAGTAGCAGAGCAACATCAGGATATGCCTATCGCGTGGAAAACAAAGAAGGATCATCCGCTCGATAAGGTGCTAGGTGATATAGGGAGTGGTAACTCGTAGTTCTTTACAAAACTTCTGTAATTTTGTTGCATTTGTGTCTCAAATAGAGCCAAAGACCATTGATGAAGTCATGGAGGATGTACACTGGGGTATAGCTATGCAAGAAGATCTAAACCAGTTCGAGAGAAATAATGTGTGGGACTTGGTCCCCAAACCAAAAGATCATCCCATAATTGGCACCAGATGGGTCTTTCGTAATAAGCTAGATGAATCTGGCTTAATAATAAGAAATAAGGCTCACTTATTGGCCAAGGGCTACAACTAGGAGGAGGGCATCGATTATGATGAGACTTACGCTCCTGTAGCCAGACTTGAGGCCATTAGGATGCTCTTGTCTTTTGCATCAATCATGAACTTTAAACTATTTCAAATGGATGTTAAAAGTGCACTTTTAAATGGATATATTCAAGAGGAGCTATATGTTGACCAACCACCGGGGTTTGAAAACTTCAAATACCCAAACCACGTATATAAACTCAAGAAGGCCCTCTATGGCCTAAAACAGGCTCCTAGAGCCTGGTACGATAGATTGAGTTCGTTCCTACTTGAAAAAGGGTTCGAAAGAGGTTTGGTTGACACCACTCTCTTCATCCCTATATCAAATAATCATGTTTTACTTGTACAAATATATGTTGATGATATTATCTCCGGATCTACTAATGACATCCTTTGTAAGGAATTTTCCGAGTTGATGTAGGGGGAGATCGATGATGGGAGAGTTGACCTTCTTTCTTGTACTTCAAATAAAACAAATGGAAAGCAGCATCTTCATCCATCAGTCGAAGTATTGCAAGGAACTACTAAAGAAGTTTGACATGGAGCAATGTAAGGATGCATCTACACCTATGGCATCTGCATGTTATCTGGACAAAGATGAAAAAGGAAAAGCGATTGAGGTAACCAAATATCGTGGGATAATCGGCTCATTATTGTACTTAACTGCTAGCCGCCCCGATATTATGTTTAGCGTTTGTATGTATGCTAGGTTTCAAGCTTTGCCAAAAGAATCGCATTATATTGCTGTAAAACGTATCATGAGATATCTAAAAGGATCAATAAATATGGGATTATGGTATCCTAGGGATGCCTCCTTATCCATGGTAGGTTACTCCGATTTCGACTTTGCTGGGTGTGAGTTGGATCGTAAAAGCACTAGTAGGACTTGTCACCTATTAGGCAGCTCCCTAGTTGCATGGCACAACAAAAAGCAAGCGTATGTTGCTTTGTCCACCGCTGAAGCGGAATACTTTGCCGCTGGCGTGTGTTGCGCTCAAATCCTTTAGATGAAGCAGCAACTTAAGGACTTTGGGCTCATAATAGAAAAGGTCCCAATTAAGTGTGATAACACGAGTGCCATTAACCTTTCCAAGAATCCCGTTCTGCATTTTAGAACAAAGCATATTGAGATAAGACATCATTTCTTGCGTGATCATGTTCAAAAAGGTGATTGCATATTAGAGTTTGTTGAAACTTCTAAACAATTAGCAGATATTTTTACCAAGCCCCTCTCACGAGATACTTTCTATGTTCTTCGAAGAGAACTAGGAATCCTTGATGAAAAATATCTTGATTAATTCTTCTTTTGTGATTGTCTTGCATGATCTCTTTGAATGTGTCAAACATTGTGATTAAAATGCCTATGACCCTTTTGTATAAATCATGATTAGGTGCCTAAAAACATTTGAAATACTTGTGATTGCTTAAAAAACCTTTTAGCCAATAAAGTTTGAAATCATTGCATGCTTAAAAACAATCAAAATGCTGTATCTGATACACTTAATCGATTAAGACCATGCATTAATCGATGAACTGGACAATTTTTTTAAAACCTGTTATTTTTCTACCAGTTAATCGATTAAATCAATCCGTTAATCGATTAACTGAAACTTTATATCAGAAACAGTAGCGTCTTTTGAATAGTTTTTCAAAACCTCATTCATCTCTTTTTCTCTCCAATCTCAGAGGAACAAGCCCAACACTATGCTAAGCTTCATCCTAGCCCCAAAATCCATTCTCCCACTACATTCCAACTCCATTAACCGTCTTCCTCATCTTCTATTTCCAAGAAACCCACTTTCCCCAAACTGAAAACCCTAACCTAGGTTTCCCTCAATCCCTCTTGTAAACCTTCATCACGGTTCAGTTCTAATTGTAATGGACAAAGGACGTGGAAAAAGAATCAAAACCACCATGATACGTCCACCGCGTGCTCCCAGAGTCGTGCCTTCTCAACAAGCAAGGGAGGACCGCGGGGACCCATATTATTCACTAATTCTACAAGAAACAAGGCTGCAAAAATTTCAGGGAAGAAAACCTACATACATTCGGTTTGCTAATGTGGATTGGCTTGTGGAACAAAACTTCGAGTTCCCGATTGGTTTGCAAGGTCAAGGGGTTGTCCCCTTCTTGGAACTGAAAGGTAACATTTACCCTGCTCTAGTTAGGGAGTTTTACTCGAATTTTAGATATAAGAATGGGAAATATTGGTCGATGGTAGCTGGAAAGTTGTTCGAAATTACTGAAGAAATCTTTATGAATGTAGGTGGATTAGCTTCTTCTGGTGCTAGCTTGAGTAATTATGGTTGGGCAAACGACCACTACTTCGATGTTGTTGAAATGTATAAGTCGTGCCTGCATAGACCAAAACTCTATGTACAAGGCGAATTGACTAAAGCTGGATCTTTGTCGGTAGAAAATAGGCTTCCACACTACTTGATTGCCTACATTTTAATTTAGAGAAACACAAATCATGCACAACCTACCTTGAACGATTTGAGATTTATGTTTTCTGTGAAGGAGAACATCATGATAAATTGGCCTGAAGAAATTCTGAAGGTCATGTATAGCGTCTCTACCTCTCAATCAAAACTACTTCCTTATAGTATCTTTGTGTCCCGAGTGATTGATTATCTACATATTGACATTTCAGATACTATTGTGATGGACTGCTCAGACAAAGATCACTTGATTAGTGAGAGTTTAATTCACAAGATGGGCATCTACAAGTATGGAAGACTACAACAATGTGAACCTTGACCCTTCCGGTGAGGACGATCAAGACATTAATCAAGAGCCTTTTGCTGCAACTCAGGGGGAGCATTCGGGACACGCATCACAGGAATCCATGTTTGGATAAGCTTATATGGATGCTTTGGAACAACGTTTGAATAATCGGATAGATCTTCATTTTCAGTCGCTTAAGGATTCGCATCATACAGATTTGGAGCATTTTGAGGAGCGTCAGAATGAGTACATTGACAACCATTATCAATCCTTGCGGAACTTCATTCAGACTACTTCTGATTTTCAGACCAGAAGAATGTGTGCTGAGCTCAACAAGTTGAGTGTCTTAATCAAGGGTGGTTGTAGCTCGTCGACTCCTGACAACCAGAATCTTCAATCTTATCCTTAGATATGAAGCCTTAGAACCTTAGATTATCCTTTCCTAGCTAATGGACATTGTTGTTCCCGTTTCCTCTCGAGAATTGTGTCTTTGCTTAACATTGCTATTTCATTTCGTTTTGGATTGTAACTAACTCTAATCTACTGCTGCACTACTGTTTTGCATGTTAAAAAATTTCGAATTATTACGCTCATGCTTGATTACTAATTATGTTACATATAACACTTTACGTTGTTTGTAATGGATCTTGATCATGATTGGTATATGTGACAAATGTTGAATGATTGTGCCTGCTGCAAAATACTCAAATTTATCAAATGCGCAATTATTCCATGCTTAATTTTCTTATGCATAACCCTTTCATGCCATTCAAACTATTCTGTTGCTATCTGGTGTACATTTAATCGATTAACTACACTAATTAATTGATTAAATGCACTAAAAATAAAAACTGTGCATTTGTTTAAGCTTCTTCCAACTGGTTATTTAGTTATCTACCCAGGTTTAACTGATTAATTACAGTCTGTTAATAACCCTTATAACTCTCCTAACCTTTGACTATAATTGAATATACTTATCTTTATGGTAATGTCAAAAAGGGGAGAAAAGTTGCTTGTTGCGTTATATACATTTTGCAGGTTGTTTCTATTCAGCTTCCGTACACACTTCTGCTTATGAAACAGAGAAGCAATGTGCTTTAACTTTGGTATTCGAAAAAAAAACCTTTAACAACCATTCTGCAAATTCATCATCAAGCTTATCCATCAACAAAATTAAGATTTTTGATGAAGTATTTGTCATCATCAAAAAAGGGGAGATTGAAAGTGCAAAGTGTCAAGAATAGCACTAGCATATCTTAGCCTATGTTTTGATGAAGACAAGGTTCTAACAAAGCTTGAAGATGGCTCAATAATCAACATGCCTTATGCTCATTTGGTCATATCTAGACTAGGAGATAAATTGAGTTTATAACCTAAGTAGTCTGGGATGTGTGTTTAGTAAGTGAGTATAGGATAGGTGAACCTAGATGCTAGTCTCTTAAGACATCATAATTGAACTACCATATTCATGAGATGCATCATCTAGTTAATCGTATGTTCATGCATATATCATCACAATAATATAAATGGTAAAACATGTATATATATTGCACATAACATATGAGAAGTTTGCCTTATGAAACATATGCATAAATGCTCCAGTTAATCGATTAACTGGTAAGCTTAATTGATTAACGTAACTGATTTTCTGTTGAGTATGTGTTTTCTGTTTTAACTGTTTGGATGTCATTCTGTAAGTCCGTTAATCGATTAAATGGTAGTCTTAATCGATTAATGTGTCTGTTTCATGTTATAACAGAAATATGTTTCAGATGTTGTAACTGCTTAACTGTTTTTGCAACAACTTAAACCACTCATTCACCATGCTATAAATATGAGGCTTTACTCATAGCTTATTAGAATCTGCTCTATTTGTTTAGGGCTATATTATAGAGCATTTGCATTCGTATTTTCACTGTTATTTTGCATGGGAGCTGAATGTGTGAGAAGAGAGATTATGCTGTTTTTCTGTAACATGCTTTATGTTTCTGCATAATTTGATATTCATTTGATATTGCTCACATGATCATGCATTAGATTCTGATTGAAAGAAACTTGTTGTATACCGTATTCTGATTAACTCACTTTTATATTGATGGCTTAATTGATTAGGATAAGGGTTAATCGTTAGTCTTTACATTGTGCTTAGAATACCTTGATTTTAACGTGTGTTGTGTAGTCTGGATTTGTCTCTTGGTGTGAAATCACCATAGAGATTGAAGTTCTTCACCAAGGCAGGGAGGTCTTGATTTGAGGATAAGATTCTTGGCTGGGGCTTGTTCACGAGAAAGGTTTTCTCAATATGCGAAAGGGTAGAAGTCAAACCAGGTTTTAGAGATCCTAGATTTCAAGAAGGGAGCATCCCTTGTGCTTGTAAATTGAATTGGTAATTGTATCTTAATTCAATATTGTGAAGAAAGAAAATCTCCCTGATCCAGAAGGGGAGGCCTGGATGTAGTTTGCAGTGGATCGCAAACGAACCAGGATAAAAATCCTTTTGCACTGTTCTTTCTTTCTTTATCTTGTTTCTGTTTCTTGCATTGATACACTGAATATACACTTGAGAATTTGGATATCTTTTTAATGGTATATAGTTGACACTTATATGCAATAATATATGAAACATATATGTTTAAAGTGTATCTTATTTGTCGTGCAATTTGCTTGTTCTGTTAATCTGTTCTGTAACTGGGTTAATCGATTAAATCCTTCTGTTAATCGATTAACTGGACAATTTTTCCAGTAGTTGGGTTTTTGTTAAAAAGCGGTAATTCCTTTAACCGCCACACCTATTCAACCCCCCTTCTAGGTGTTCATAGACCACTGATACCTAACAGAAGTAAGAACACATATTTATTGAATGTAAAAGGGCATTTCCCCAATCCTAGAAACAAAGGGAATTACTCACTCATGTTTTAGAAGAGAATATCAAATTCTAAATTAGAGAATTGTAATGTAAAAAAATGTAAAATCCTTGAGGGAGAACCCTTATTTAACACAATTACAAAATATTGGGCTAAGCCAAACAAAACAAATCTAAAAAATAGGAATATAATATAACATCCATGACTTCTTTTGGTCCTTCAATTGTTCTTCGCATAATCTCAACAATGAATTCAATCTTCTTGCACCCAATCTCTACTTTTTTTTAATCCATCCAAACTGCACCACATAGCTAAAAACACCCGCTCAACCTAAACAAAGAGAAATAAAAGCTAAAAACAATCTTAAAGTCCTAATTATATCCTAAAATGCAAGTTAAATGTAATGCAAATGTAGTATGATTTCACACTTATCAAGTAGCACTCTTAACAATTTCCATAAGTAAAACGAAATGCGGGTTCAACACCCGGATGTGTAATTTTTGTTTATATTATATATAACATGATTGCATACATGTTAATAGTTTTATTTCATCCTAACTCATTTATTTCGAATAAGTTTTTTTTATATTAATTATTTTCCATTTAAAGTCAAGACGTTCGAAGTAACAATCTTCGTAATTTCAAATATTCTACATTACTTGGGTTCAAATCTCAGTCATAGAAATTTTTAATTTTTTATAGTGCTATTAAAAAGTTCCCATTTTTGTTAATTATTCTCTTGTATACTAAGCATATAATTTGAAAAAGTCTTCATATATATAAATTATTCAGATTCTAATATCATGGAGTTTGATGTAGCAATCTTGCAATTTCAAATATGATATTAAGTTTAGTTTCAAATCTCCGATGTGGAATTTTTTAAATTTTATATAGACCATCTAAAATGATTGCATGAGAGTGGATAATGTAGATTCATTCTAAGATATCTTTTATTCCAAACTTGTTATAAATAAATTTGACATATGATATCATATAGTAGCACTTCTGGTAATTTCAAAGCTTAGCAAAATCCGGGTTCAGATCTCTGATGCGGAACATTTTCATTTATGTAAAGTGTACTTTGATTGCATACAATTGTTTTCTTCCATCCTAACTCATTTTTTTTGTATAATATTATTTAGATAAATTACGCGCTCTATGCAATTTCAAATATTCAACTTTATTCGGGTACAAATCTCACTTGTCGAATTTTCTAAATTCCGTATTGTCCCCTTAAAAATTGTGCATTGTTCTCAATAACTCTCATGTATTTCAAGTCATATTTAGAAAAAGTTTATTTATACATATAAATGCTTTTGAATGTAATACCACGAAGTTGGAAGAAGATATCTGCTCAATTATAAAAATAATATTAAATTCAAGTTCAAGTCTCGCTTGTGGAATTTTTTTAATTTTATATAGTCTATTTAAAAGGATTGCATTAGAATTGAAATTGTTCTTCCATTCTCAAATATGTATTTTTTTAAGAAGTTGGTATATTTATATTTTATATTCTATAACAAGAACTCTAGAATAGCACTCTTAACAATTTCCATAAGTAAAACGAAATGCGGGTTCAAAACCCGGATTCGTATTTTGTGGTTATATTATATATAACATGATTGCATATATGATGATTGTTTTCTTCCATCCTAACTCATTTATTTCGAATACATTTTTTTTATATGAATTAGTTTCCATTTAAAATCAAGACATTCGAAGTAACAATCTTCGCAATTTCAGATATTCTACATTACTTGGGTTCTAATCTCAGTCGTAGAAATTTTTAATTTTTTAGAGTGCTATTAAAAAGTTCCCATTTTTGTCAATTATTCTCTTCTATACTAAGCATATGTTTTGAAAAAGTCTTTATACATATAAATTATTTTGATTCTAATATCATGAAGTTTGATGTAGCAATCTTGCAATTTTAAATATGCTATTAAGTTCAGTTTCAAATCTGGGATGTGGAATTTTTTAAATTTTATATAGACCGTCTAAAATGATCACAGGAGAGTGGATAATGTAATTTAATTCTAAGATATCTTATTTTACGAAGTTGTTATAAACAAATTTGACATATAATATGGTGAACTCCGTATTAGCACTTATTGTAATTTCAAAGCTAAATGAAATTCAGGTTCAAATCCCGGCTGCGGAAATTTTTAATTTATGTAAAGTGTACTTTGATTGCATACAATTTTTTTTTCATCCATCCTAACTTATTTATTTTGTATAAGATTATTTAGATAAATTAAATATTTTCTATTGAAAAACAAGAAGTTCGAAGTAGAGCTCTATGCAATTTCAAATATTCAACTTTATTCGCGTGCAAATCTCACTTATCAAAGTTTCTAAATTTTGTATTGTCCCCTTTAAAAGTTTGCAATTTTATTTATACATATAATGTTTTTTTGAATGTAATACCACGAAGTTGGAAGAAGCAATCTTCTCAATTTCAAAAATAATATTAAATTCATGTTCCAATCTTGCTTGTGGATATTTTTTTAATTTTATATAGTCTAATTAAAAGGATTGCATTAGAATTAAAATATTACTTCCATTCTCAAATATGTATTTTTTAAGAAGTTGGTATATTTATATTGGATATTCTATAACAAGAACTCTAGAGTAGCAGTCTTAACAATTTTCGTAACTAAAATGAAATGTGGGTTCAAAACCCGGATGCATAATTTTTGGTTATATTATATATAACATGATTTCATACATGTTGATAGTTTTCTTCCATCCAAACTCATTTATTTCGAATATGTTTTTTATATTAATTATTTTCTATTTAAAACCAAGACGTTCGAAGTAACAATCTTCTTAATTTCGGATATTCTACATTACTTAGGTTCAAATCTCAATCGTAGAAATTTTTAATTTTTTATAATAGTGCTATTAAAAAGTTCCCATTTTTGTCAATTATTCTCTTCTATACCAAACATATATTTTGAAAAAGTATTTTATACATATAAACTATTTTGATTCTAATATCATGAAGTTTGATGTAGCAATCTTGCAATTTCAAATATGATATTAAGTTCAGTTTGAAATCTCGGATGTGTAATTTTTTAAATTTTATATAGACCATCTAAAATGATTTCATGAGAGTGGATAATGTAGTTTCATTCTAAGATATCTTTTTTTACGAAGTTGTTATAAATAAATTTGACAAATGATATGATGAGCTTCATAGTAGCGCTTCTGGTAATTTCAAAGCTGATCAAAATTCGGGTTCTAATACCGCCTGCGAAAATTTTTAATTTATGTAAAGTGTACTTTGATTGCACACAATTGTTTTCTTCCATCCTAACTTATTTATTTTGTATAAGATTATTTAGATAAATTAAATATTTTCTATTGAAAAACATGAAGTTCGAAGTAGCGCTCTATGCAATTTCAAATATTCAACTTTATTCGGGTGCAATTCTCACTTGTCGAGTTTTATAAAAAATTCGGGTTAATCGAAATCCGGGTGCAAATTTTCATCAGTTCTGCAGTAGCTCCTTTGGTAATTTCAAAGTTAATCAAAATCCGGGATCAAATCCCGATATTTTTCTTCCATCCTAACTCATTTATTTTGAATAATTTTATTTTTATATATTAATTATTTTCCATCTAAAATCAAGACGTTCGAGGTAACAATCTTCACAATTTCAGATTTTGTACTTTACTTGGGGTGAAATCTCAACCGTAGAATTTTTTAATTTTTCTATAGTGCTCTTAAAAGTTCCCATTTATGTCAGTTATTCTCTTGTATACCAAGCACATATTTTGAAAAAGTCTTTATACATATAAGTTATTTTGATTCTTATAGCATGAAGTTTGATGTACCAATCTTGCAATTTCAAATATGATATTAAGTTCAATTTTGAATTAGAGATGTGGAATTTTTTAAATTTTATACAGTCTATTTAAAATGATTGCATGAGTAAGGATGTCAATGAGTCTAGACAGGTCCAGGTAGTGCATTACCTGGACCCGCCTCATTGCTTCATTTTTGGACCCAGACCCGTCCTAGACCTGTGCTTGTAACACCCCAAAAAACACTTCATAAATAATGTAATTAATCTCTAATAAAAATGGGTATTTTTTTTCTTTTTTATATGTAATTTATATAAATCACAGATTGTTTTCCTTAAATACATTCTCTTTCAAGATGTCACATCTATATAAATAGCGGAAGGTAAGTAACAAATACGTAAAGGTAATTAAAATGGTACAACATTTTTCTAAATACTTCTTCATTATAAAAGACTTGACCCTGCAACATACACAACAAGGTGTTGCTTGGTCCCATACAATGTGTTTACAAAATACAAGGTGAAAGATAATCATCGCCTAAACTGAAGCTATACAAAATAGGCCGAGTTATTCAGCTCTACCAAAAGTACCCTACATGGATACCCTAACCTCAGAAAGAAAATCAAAAAAGGAAATGACTCCTAACATCTAGCTCTAGTGGTAACAGGGTACTAGAACCCTCACTCGGATCCTCCCCCATCTCAGAGTTAGAAGAGAGATCTACCACTTTGATGGAGTCCTCTATGAAGATTAACTCTACACAATCCTCCTCCTTAGCTTCCATCTCCTCCATAGTGTCATAGGCCCGTGACCTAATCCCTGTTCCCACATCTGCCTGCGATTCTGGCATGGTTCGCCGAGTTGCTCTCCTGGACGATGGGGAACAGATCACATCGTTCCAACTACTTCGCCTCTCCAATGGCCCTCCAGCAACTGGTTCGCAAGGAGTCGTAGACTGGGTAGATGATATGGGTAGGTGTCGGCCTCCAGTCTGGTAGAGTGAAGGAAGTCTCTAAGTCTGCATGATGTGATGGGAGGCGCATCGTGGTGCCGTCCACACCATCTCCAGCTCCAAGGCACAAGGGCCTATGTAGGTGTAATGATTTCCATCAATCCTCCATGCCCCCTCCCGGGACATCGAGAATCGGTAGCTCTGAATCATCATTGATCGGTCCATCTGGACGAATGTGTAACAAAAACAAGAAGATAGAAAGAGAGTAAGACATCTAATAAATATTTTTCATCGACGACATGGAATTATACAGAATATCACATTCACACATAACACACATAATATACCTAATATGTTATCACATTCCTAAATGCAAATGATGAATGATGTTTGTAACTCAGGCTATGAGGATCAATATCCACGAGTTCAATGTATGAATGCTATATTTATTTCATCCATCCTTACGCTAATATCCTCCCAATAGACAATTCGGAAGTAACCGAGAGTACATGTCCCATAACAAGTCGATTTGAATGCACCAACTTATTCATCGCAAGGATATATGATCGATATGTTCTAATGGAACTGTCCATTTCAGGACGGTTTCGTATCAAACACTTTATGGGCATCCCTCTCATCGATCCTGATTTCAAAGAGGAGTTGTCAGAGATCGTCTAGTTTGCACTGTGATAACTGTTCGATCCAATAGAATACCTCATACATGAATACTAGAGCTCGTCTTACCTATACTTTCCCATCAAGACTTTGTTTACGCATCACCGTCATCACCGACCCTCTCAACATATTGGGGCTCATTCATCTCTCGTAATTTTCCTCCCCACTTCTTCATTATTCACAATGAGTATGTACACTAACTGATGTTAGTAGATTAAATCTTTTAATCATTCTGTCATTATGATCGGCCCATCCTAAGACAACTCCCATGAGGAATGCTTCTAGTGGGACCCAATCTTAACATCAATAGAGGAAAACCTCATCACCAGTATGAACCATCACTGAATCACCCTGGATGGCCCAATGGCCAAGCATCTTATGGTCATACAATCTCGCTGCGTGGGAAAAACATAACCTTTCAGACCTCATCCTTAACAATGAAATCGTTAGCACTTATTACTTTGGTTATGATGAATTTCTTGTACAAACTCTCAAGAATCTGATATAATTGTTCTTTCTTACGAAGTTTACATCTTTGTGGTGCATTATCCTAAATGAAGGAGTTTTATAGGTTTTATTGAAGAAGAATGGGTTTGAGAAACTAGAACTTGAAGAAAATGAAACCTTGGTAGAAAGGTTATCATTGGAACCTCTCCCAAGTGAGAGCTGGCGCTCAAACGATAAAAATTTTCCAATCTTCTTGGAGAACTCTCACCTAGGCGAGAGCTGTCGCTGAAGCAACACAAGCAAGCAAAATTACTGAAGACATCTCGCTCAAGAGAGAGCTGGTGCTCAAGCGAGGGCTCTGATAATCTATTATAGCTAAACGTTAATCGATTATCATAGTTACAAGATAAAATGACTAGGGACCTCTCGCACAAACGAGAGAATGGCGTTCAATCGATGAAAACAAGTCAAAAACTATCGGGACCTCTCGCCCAAGCGAGAGCTGTTGCTCAAGCGACAAAATCATGCCCAACTTTCTGGAGACTTCTTGCCCAAGCGAGGGCTCTGATAATCGATTATACCTAAACATTAATCAATTATCAGAGTTACAGTTATTCGATTAATATTCATCCATGGATAACCACAACATTACTCCACACATAGACATAAATTAAACAATATGGCTTAAGAAACCACACGTACTTAATCCAAAAAAACAAAGAATTGATTAAGTACAAGATTTCTAAATACACAAAACAACTACAAACCTTTTAGGTAGTTTAGGAGGTCCGAATGTCATATATTGACACTACTATGTCACAATGTATTCTCCCTCACCTTAGATTGTCGAGTGAGTGATTCCCTTTATGTGTGAACGAGTAGGTTGTCCAACTTCAACAACTTTGGAATTAAACAAAAAAACAAATTAGTGGGTTTGGAATTAAATATTTTGCATGATAACCCTAAGGTAAATACATCTTTTAACCTATCATGAACTCAATCACTTTCATCCATCAGATTCAAGATTATATATTCTTGAACCATCCTTTATACTCGAAAGTCTAGTTTAAGAAAACAATCAATTTTAAACTAAGACTTTAACAAAGTTTTTACTTTTATCTTTAATGTAACACCGTGAAAATTCCATATATTTTATTAATTATTTATTTTTAACAAAAAATAATTTTAGAAATTAACCGGTAATGAATTAGGCTAAACTGTAGTTGAATGTTAGTCTTGTTTTATGAATTCCTATGTTATGGTAAATTTTCGTAATTTTCTGTGACAAAACATTTTTGGACTGCTGTCATGCCCAAATTCGCCCAAATTCGGCCCAAAAACGTGGTTTTGAGTTCAGTAGCTCGGAATCGAATTCTCATTGCGCCTTTGGCTTCAAAATATTATTTTGAGTCAGGATAGACATCAAGTTTATCCAAGATGCATTTCTAAATATTTTTCCTCTCTGAATTCGACATTTCAAAATTCTGACCGTAATCGAAAGATTTTAATATCCAACCAAGTATTAGCCGACAATACTCGGGCATGGTCTCATTGCGAATGTTTCGAAAAAAGTCACCTCATGTTCCCAAGTGAAACTTGCTGGGCAAGCAAGCAAAAATAAACATCTTTTACACTAAACTCCTTAAACCCTTCATCTAACCTTTCACCATTTAATCTTGGAAACTCTTGGCTTGCCTCTCTAAATATGATTCAATTCTTCTAAAAGAGTCACTCTAGTTGGAAAACCCTTGGCTTGCCTCTCTAAAGCTGATTCACTGCACCTTAAAAGAACCATTTAACTTGGAGAACCCTTAGCATTTCATTTCATTTTTCTTCTTCATTCCGATTTTCTCAAGAACTCCAAGGTAAGTTTAGTTCTTTGTTCCTAATCTCTTAGAAATCTAGCTGTTCATTGTTTTCGATATTCGAGTATGTTGTTTATTCGTATGTTACGAACATTTTCAACCGTCAAAATTTTCTAAAAAACCTTCCTATCTGTTGTTATACGCAAGAACGCCAAAAATGAGTATTCGTAAATCTAGAAATTGTTGTTTTGGAAACCATGAAATCTTGTTGTTCATGGGCTGCTTTAGTGTTTTGAATATATGCGTTTTATTTATGTTAATGAAAGATGATGATTTTGAAATTAAAGAAACATTTGAAATCAAAATGTCGTTTTGATCATGAGATCAATCCTTGTGAAAAGGTGTTGAAATGATCATGAACACGATAGGGATCGGGAACGAGACTTTCAAGGATAAATGATGGTTCAAGAGTATGAATCTTGGATCGGATGGATGAAAGTCTCAGATGCTCTTAGAATGGATTAAAATGATGTTTTTATCTTAGAGTTAGTTGGAAAGCGATTTAACTCGCGAATCATTGATTTGTGTTTTGTGTCAGTTTCGAGGCGTTCGAAGTCGGACAACTGATCCATTCACGAAAAGGGAATCAACCACACTACAACCCAAGGTGAGAGATAATACATCGTGACATAGTGGTGTCCGAATATGACACCTGAATCTCCTAACTATCTCAAAAGTTGGGAGTTATTTCTGTTTTGTTAGAAACTCATAACCAATTGATTTCGTGTTTGGATTAAGTATGATGTTTCTTTAGGCTGAATGCCCCTAAGATAGCGTAAAATATGAAGTATTGTGGCAGCTATCCATGAAGGAACACCACTCGAGAAACTAAAATGCATTGGGATTGAAAACAATGGAGAGTTTCGATCTGGTAGCCTAAAAGGGCGAGGCAAATGGTCCTGGTAACTGGACCACCTCACCCGGGCGAGGGAGAAAAAGAATTAAATACAAATGAAGAGTTTTACATTGAAAAAAAATTTTTTTTTACCCATTTTTGGGCAATATTGTTGGAGTAATTTTCAGGGCATTACATTTAACACAATTTATTATTTTCATGAAGACTTTTTAACGTATATTTACCACTTTAAGGTAAATTTCTTAACCAAAATCAACATTTTAAATCAAAATCTCTTAAGTTAAACTTACCACTTTAAAGTAAGCTAACTCAAATGGATTCAACAAAAGTCTATGGTTATCTCAATACATTTCGTTCTATTAGTAACCACAAGAGTTGATAGTGTTGATCACCTAACCAAGAACAATATTTTAAATCAAGATCTCTTAAGTTAACTTACCACTTGGAAATAAGATTATCTTAACAACATCCATACTATAACTAATCTACCATCCAAAATTTCATAATACTTTAAGTTTATAAAGTCAAGACTTTTATAAGTCATCTTTTATCTCAAATCATTACTTCAACTTGGAAATCAAAGGATATCATTTACTAATCAAACCCTTAACACATAATACTTTAAAACAACACTTTTTTTTTTTAATAAAACTCATCCTTTTCCTTAAAACACATCCATTATGCATACTAACAACACTACTTTACACTTCCAAAAACACTCAACTCATAAACATTCTGGATTTCAAAGATAGAAACTAAACTTTTCCTAGACACATATAGGCCACGATTTTTAGACCTAATGACAAGGAAAGTTTTGGTTTTTTAAATTATCATTAAACACATTAAAGGTTCATTTGATGTACAAATCATCACCTTTAAAACATACTCAAACACCAACATTAAATCTTCTACCATTAAAACCAAAAATATACTATTCTAAACTTGTCCAAGGCTATGGTCTTTCAAGCAAAAAAAAGGTGGAAAAATCCAAACTTTACATGGTTTAAAAACTCTTTAAAGGTTCATTTGATGTACAAATCATCACCTTTAAACACATTCAAACTCCAACATTATATTTTCTAGCATTAAATAGAAAATTAAACTATTCTACACTTGTTCAAAGCTATAGTTTTTCAAGCAAAAAACAAGTTGAAAATCCAAACCTTTCATGGTCTAATACTCTTTAAATGTTCCTTTGATATAAAAATCATCACCTTTAAACATATTCAAACACCAACATTATATTTTATTAAATAGAAAAATAAACTATTCTACACTTGTTCAAGGCTATGGTTTTTCAAGCAAAAAACAAGTGGAAAAATCCAAGCTTTACATGGTTTAACAACAACAAAATACTTGGATCCAAACATTAAAATAAAACAGCCCCATGAACAAATAACAAAGATGATAACTATCTAATGATGCATATGCGAGGAAATGAGAAAACAATGAGAGAACTGCCTTAAAATCTCTTGGAAATGCTTGAATGTAAAGTGAGATTATGAGGAGGGAAAAATTTTCTCCCTGAAGGCCAAAGGTTGTCTTTTATAGAGAGGAAATCAGATTTTTGGGGGTAAATCAAAGTGGTCCCCCAAAATCTTGATGATGTAATGAGTTGATGAGTGATTTGGGGGCTTGGGCAAGTTAATGTACTTTCGCTTCTTCAACAAGCAAGCTTGATTCATTGATGGTGATATGACTAATGTGATGAAACATCATGATTAAAACCATTTCCGATTATTCTCGGCTAAAACTCGGCCAAAGATTAAATATCTCCCGATTTAGGGTTACATTTAGAACGTCGAATCTTGGATTTTAGAGTGAAAAATATCCCCTTCCATGCCCTGAACCGAAATTCCTTTGGGGTCCATAGGAATTTCCGGGTGGAATGACACTCTTCCGTGCCGCATTTCTCGCTTTAACAGTCTCTTCATAGAGTCAACACTTGTTGTCCAGAGTTGAAAAATATGGTATCTGCTGATGTACGAACATCACTTTCAAGTCTTGTCTGAGTTTGTTCTCAAACTTGGCACACTTGGACCTTTCGTTCCCCACTTGATTGTAGTGTGGGACATATCTCACCAAATCTTCAAATTTGGCAGCATATTCCCCGACGGTCATGCTCCCTAGCTGCAGATGCAAGAACTCCATCTCTTTCTTGGTCCTCATGTCTGCAGGAAAGTATTTATGTAGAAATCTTTCCTTAAAAGTTGTGCAGTTGACAAATTTTTGTTCATGCATCATTTGGCATCTCGTAAAGTCCCACCTGTTTTCAGCCTCCTTCGTCAGCATATAGGTCGCATAGGTGACCTTTTGTTCCTCAATGCACATCAGTGCCCAAAATATTCTCTCCAACTCCTGGATCTAGTCATTTGCAACATCAGGTGCAAAACCTCCTTCAAACTTTGGCGATTGGCGATGACGAAATTCATCCAACCTTCTATACTAAGCTGGTCCTTGAGTTGGTTGTTGTTGTTGCTGATTTAGTTGATGCAAGTTAGCATTCACATTTTGAATTGTTGCTGTCATTGCAGCCATGAAGTCGAGGTTAGCAGCTCCACGCCCAACCATCGTAAATCTACAAACATGACACGGGTGTGAGATACCTCTTCTACCAAAGTTTCCCATGGTTTGTATTTTCACTCGAATGTTACTACCAAACACTTTAAACACACAAAGTCACACATGAAAGCATGTAAGGCCATTCTCAAGGCCAGATAGGAAACCTGGCTTTGATACCACTTAATATAACGCCCCGAAAAACACTTCATAAATAATGTAATTAATCTCTTAGAAAAATGGGTATTTTTATTCTTCTTTTATATATGTAATTTATATAAATTACAAATTTTTTTCCTTAAATACATTCCCTTTTCAAGATGTCACATTTTTATAAATTGTGGAAGGTAAATAACAGATACGTAAAGGTAATTAAAATGGTACAATATTTTTCTGAAGACTTCTTCATTATAAAAGACTTGACCCTGCAACACATATATCCAGGTGTTGCTTGGTCCCATATAATGTGTTTACAAAATACAAGGCGTAAGCTAATCATCGCCTAAACTGAAGCTATACAAAATAGGCTGAGTTATGCAGCTCTAGCAAAAGTATCATAGGATGGAAGCATGTATGTAACGTACATTGTGTTCTATAGTGAAGAAGGAAAATGTCCGAGATCATAGGGGAGGACTGGATGTAGTTTTGCAGTGGACAGCAAAACGAACCAGGATAAAATCCTTATGCAATCTTTTCTATCCTTTTCTCTTTTATATTTCAAGATGTTTTAATTCGAGTTTGACGCTGATATTTTGCATGCTTATACCTTGCTATATTCTTGTTAATCTTGCATAAAAATATTTGTTGTATATCTGCCTGTGTATTGGTTAATAACTGTGCAAGTTGCTTTTTTTATCATTCTGTTTCTGTTTTGATTTAATGGATTAAGCCCACTGGTTAATCGATTAACTGGGCATTTTTCAGCAAGTGTGTAAAAACCAAAAAAGTGAAACTTGAGCTCCGCCACACTTATTCAACCCCCTTCTAGGTGTATTCTGCCACTGATACCTAACAAGTGGTATCAGAGCTAGTACGACATGCTAGCTCAACCGCACCTGCGTGATCCTAAGGGAATTTAAATGGGTTCCACTAACCCCTTTGGCGGTGATGGCATATCCATTAACCGCCCTCCCGTATTCAGTAGCGATGACTCTGCCTATTGGATGGTTTGCATGAGAATCTATATCGAGGCAATTGACACGGATATTTGGGATTCTGTTGTCAATGGCCCATACATTCCACTTCATATGGTGGATGGCGAGTCTAAAGAAAAGCCTAAAGGCTTATGGACAGATATTGAGAAAAGAAAGGTCCAACATGACCTTAAGGCCAAGAACATTATTACTTTGGCCTTATCTTATGACGAATTCTTTAGAGTCTCGCAGTGCCTTAATGCAAAAGAAATGTGGGATACTTTGCAAGTTACCCACGAAGGCACGAGT
>NW_017727842.1:29680-30291 GCF_001865875.1 Lupinus angustifolius
CATTGATAAAACTTTTACTAATGTTGATTTGTCTAACAAAGTTTTGCATTGTCTTGATAGGAAATGGCAACCAAAGGTAACCGCGATAATGGAGTCAAAGAACTTAGACAACATGTCATTAGCTACTCTGTTTGGGAAACTCCAAGAACATGAAATGGAGTTAGGGCGTTTGACATTGAATGAAGAGTCAGACAAGAACGGAATCGCACTCAAGATTGCAAGATTTCAAGAAGATCAAGAAAGTGAAGATTCCAGTTCAGATTCTGATTCCGATGAAGACTTGACTCTCCTATTTGAAAAATTCAAGAAGTACCTCAAGAAGAAAGGATGGATCAAGAATTTAAAGAAAGAAGCCAAGAACTCAACCAAGAAAAGCAAGATTCCCAAAGAAGGCTTCACTTGCTATGAGTGTGGAAAATTGGGCCACATGAAGCATCAGTGCATAAGCCACCTCAAGAAAGTCAATAACAAGAAGAGCAACTCTCGAATGTCCAATTCAAAAGGAGCATACATTGTTTGGAACAATTCCGAGAAAGATTCGACTTCAAGCTCATCCAATGAGGAGAAAAATTCAAAGGTATGCCTTATGGCACAAGTGCATGAGGAGTGCA
>NW_017727842.1:30391-31740 GCF_001865875.1 Lupinus angustifolius
AATTTGGTGTGCCAAGTGGCAAATATGTTTGGGTAAAGAAACAGCAAGATCCCTTAGTTACTAACAAGAAGGGACCCAAAATAACTTGGGTACCCGAAAGAGACAAGTAAATTGTGCTTGCAGGTGTGCCAAAGGACATTTGATCATCAAGGGATAAATCAACAATAGATGTTCTAGGCACAAGGTTGGTGAGTAGATCAAGGTTATTAAGAAGAAAAGTTATTGAGAAAGGTTGTTAAATGAGCTTCCGTATTATGCTACCTACTAAGAGTACTTCTCTAAGTAATAAAGGGGGAGAAGATAAAGGGAAGAACAATGAAAGGGGGAGCATCACACTTTGAATATCAAATACACAACATTGATCATATCATCAAACGTTTCATCAAACAAGTGCTAATCTTGACCTATCACCAAAGGGTAAGTAAGGTAAGTCTATTAACAAGGTTACAAAATTAATTATTGATATTGAGTACACTTGAACTAAAAGGTATATGTTATTACTTCACTCAATTCATAACATGTGATATCATAGCATTTTGTAACTATGTTGAACCTTGCTAATTATGTTAAATAGAATTTGCTTTTGCGTGAATCTTGAACATGTATTAATTGCGTATTATAATCGAATAATTGAAATATGCTTTAAAATGAAAATAACCTAACAAGTGCTAACAAGTGGCATACATATCTGTTTAATCATTCCATGTCTAAACTATTTACATAATGGATATGTCATGCAAAATCTGTGTGTATTTAGTTTTAAAGTAAGAAATCAGTGCATTTGTTTAAGCTTCTCAAACTGGTTATTGCATATGCTAATAATTATAGTTTTTCAAAATAAATGGCTATATCTCCTCTTACTTTTGACTAGAATTGAATATTCGTATCTTTTTTATAATGTTAAAAAGGGGAGAAAGGTTGCTTGTTGTGTTTGATGTTATTTCCAGGTTGTCATAATAGCTTCCGTATTATTAATAATTGCTTAACTAAGGGGGAGAGCAAAGCGCTTCAATTTTGAATTCACAACCATTATGCAAATGTACAACATCGTCAAGCTATTTCATCAAATGTAACGTATTATTTGATGTGGTGTTTGTCATCATCAAAAATGGAGAGATTGAAAGTGTAAAGTGTCAAGGATTGCATTAGCAATGTTTTGCCTATGTTTTGTTGAAGACAAGGAGTTAAATAAAGCTTGAAGATGGCTTAAAAATCAACATGTCGAGGACTCAAGTGGTGACTTATTAGACTTAAGTTATAATTCTTTACTATCTTTTTAGAAGTCTAAGATGCTTGCCGTAGATATTGAGTCTAGGTTAGGTAAACCTAGATGTGAGTCTCACAAGACT
>NW_017727842.1:31840-46544 GCF_001865875.1 Lupinus angustifolius
AATTGCTAAAACATATAAAGGAGTTAAGCATAACATATGAGTAGTTTGCCTTTTGAATCATGTGTTTTAATATGCTGGTTAATCGATTAATGTGGTGACTTAATCGATTAACTCAACTGTTTTTCTGTTTTAATCATGTTACATTGGTTAATCGATTAACCTTATGGCTTAATCGATTAACGTGTTTGTTTTCTACTGTTTCAACTACATAACTGGAAAAAAACCGTTTTTAGAGGCAAAATTTGTTTTGTATAAATTCTGGCAAATTGCAGAAATGGCTAAGAGTGAAAAAACAGAGAAAAGAGAATTGATCATCATTGTTAGAAACTATTAGAGAGTGTTGCATTAGGAGAAAGACTAGATCATGCTAAGGCTTTAGTTTTCACATTCATATTGCATTATTCTTAACAAACCTTTCTTGCATCATTCTTGTGTTTCTTGGAAAGAAAAGAGATAGTTTTTTATGTTTGCTTATTTTCAGAAACCTCATGCATGTACATTCATATTAGACTAGGAAGTCTTGTGAGTTCTTGCTTAGGTTTTAGTCTTTGATCTTTATTTTAATATCCGAGTATTAAGTACTCATTCATAACTCAAAGTATAGAAATTCAAGGATTGGGAAAATCCTAGTTGCGGTTAGGTAAGGTATTCTTCACAAAGACTTGGAGGTCTTGGGATAAAGGACCTTGGCTAGGGCCGAATCGTGATAATTGGAAGCGTTCAAGTCTTGTAATTGGAAGCGTGACAAAGTTCTTTGGGTTCTTTGGAAGCGATACCTTGGCTGGGGCCGAATGTGCGATACCTTTTCTTGGGAGGCGGTTTTGAGAAAGATCAAACTAAGGGTGACAGAGTTCTTTGGGTTCCAAGAATGGAGCGTTCAAGTCTTGTAATTGGAAGCGTCTATGTAACGTACATTGTGTTCTATAGTGAAGAAGGAAAATGTCCCAGATCAAAGGGGAGGGTTGGATATTGTTTTGCAGTGGACAGCAAAACGAACAAAGATAAAATCCTTGCGCAATCTTTTCTATCTTTTTCTCTTTTATATTTCAAGATGTTTTAATTCGAGTTTGAAGCAGATATTTCGCATGCTTATACCTTGCTATGTTCTTGTTAATCTTGCATAAAAATATTTGTTGTATATTGGCATGTGTGTTGGTTAATAACTGTGCAAGTTGTTGTTCTGATCATTCTATTTCTTTTTTTATTTAATTGATTAAGCCCAGTGGTTAATCGATTAACTGGGCATTTTTCAGCAAGTGTGTAAAAATCAAAAAGTGGAACTTGAGCTCCGCCACACCTATTCAACCCCCTTCTAGGTGTATTCTGTCACTGATACCTAACTTCTCAATATGAAAAATAAAATTAACTTCATGTTCAACTCTCGGTTGTGGAGTTTTTAAATTTTATATACTCTATTTAAAAGGATTGCATTAGAATTGAAATCGTACTTCCATTCTCAAATATCTATTTTTTAAGAAGTTGGTATATTTATATTTGATATTCTATAACAAGAACTCTAGAGTAGCACTCTTAGCAATTTCATAACTATAACACACTTAACATGATTGCATACATGTTGATAGTTTTCTTCCATCCTAACTCATCTATTTCAAATAAGTTTGCATTTAAAATCAAGACGTCCGAAATAACAATTTTCGCAATATCTGTATACCAAGCATATATTTTGAAAAAGTCTTTATACGTATAAATTATTTTGATTCTAATTACATTAAGTTTAATGTAGAAATCTTGTAATTTCCACTATGATATTAAGTTCAGTTTCAAATCTCGGATGTGGAATTTTTTAAATTTTATATAGTCCATTTAAAATGATTGCATGAGAGTGTATAATGTAGTTCCATTCTAAAACATCTTTTTTACGAAGTTGTTATAATTAAATTTGACATATAATATCATCCGTTCAAATCCCTGACGCGGAAATCCGGGTTCAAATCCCTGATGCGGAAATCTTTAATTTATGTAAAGTTTACTTAGATTGCATACAATAGTTTTCTTGCATCCTGACTCATTTATTTTGAATAACATTATTTATATAAATTAAATATTTTCTGCTGAAAAACAAGATGTTCGAACTTCAAAAGTTTGCATTTTTTATGATTATTCACTTGCATTTGAAATCATATATTTTGAAAAAGTTTATTTATACATATAAATTATTTTGAATCTAATACCACGAAGTTTGAAGAAGCAATCTTCTCAATTTCAAAAATAATATTGAATTTATTTTTAAATTTCAGTTGTGGGATATTTTTAAATTTTATATTATCTATTTAAAAGGATTGCATTAGAATTGAAATTATACTTCCATTCTCAAATATCTATTTTTTTAAGAAATTGCTATATTTATATTTGATATTTTATAACAAGAACTCTAGAGTAGCAGTCATAACAATTTCATAACTAAAACGAAATCTCGGTTCAAAACCCGGATGCGTAATTTTTGAATATATAAAATTTGACATATGATATTACTTTTTTTTTTATGAAATTGTTATAATTAAATTTAACATCTGATATCATGAGCTCTGCTGCAGCACTTATGGTAAGTTCAAAGTTAATCGAAATCTGGGTTCAAATATCGGTTGTCGAAAGTTTTAATTTCTATAAAGTTTACTTATATTGCATGCAATAGTTTGGAATAGGATTATTTATATAAATTAAATATTTTTTATTGAAAAACAAGAAGTTCTAAGTAGTACTCTATGCAATTTCAAATATTTTACATTATTCGGGTGCAAATCACACTTCTAGAATTTTTTAAGTTATAGTCCCCATAAAAAGATTGCAATTTTTCTATTACTCTCTTGATTTTCAAGTCATATATTTTGAAAAATATTATTTATACATATAAATAATTTTGAATCTAATACTAGGAAGTTTGAAGAATCAATCTTCTCAATTTCAAAAATAATATTAAATTCATCTTGAAGTCTTGGTTGTGAAATTTTTTAAATTTTATATAGTTTATTTACAAGGATTGCATTGGAATTTAAATTTTACTTCCATTCTCAAATATCTAATTTAATTGACAAGCGATTAATTTTAGAAATTAATCGGGATTGATTTTGGCTAAACCTCTGCTGAGTATTAGTCTTTTATTATGCTTTCCTAATTTACGGTTAGTTTTCATAATTTTCTGAGACTGAAAGTCTTCGTGCCTCTTTCGAGCCTAAATTCACCCTAAATTCGGCCTAAATAGGATTTGTTGAGTTCATTAACTTGGAACCGAATTCCAATTACGCCATTGGCTTCGAAATATTATTTCAAGTCAAATAGACACCAAGTTTGTCCATAACTCATCTCTAGATATTTTTCACTCCAAAATCCAAGTTTCAACGTTCTAAATGTAACCCTAAATCGGGAGATTATTAATCTTCGGTCGAGTTTTAACCGAAAATACTTTGGCATGGTTTTAATCATGATGTTTCATCGCATTAGTCACATCACCCATTCATGAGTCAAGCTTGTTTATTAAATAAGCAAAAGTTCAACCACTTTATCGCCATGATTTCGATCACTTACATAATCCACTAAAACACTCATCCACTCCCTTACACACATCATGGCCCTTCGATCATCCCAAATATGATTTATCCTTTATAAATAAACCACCATTAGCCTTGAGGGAGCTCACTTTCCCTCCTCATTTGCTCTCTTTAAGTCATAAGCATTCATAGTAGATTTCAAGGTATTTTCTCCAACTTTGCTTCTTAATCTCTTATGTTCTAGGCATTAGATGTTTATAGATTTTTCGTATGTTGTTTATATGTATGTTAAGAAAATTTTCAATCGTTGAAATATCCAAATAATCTTCCTAACTCTTTATGTAATCAAAAGCCTAAAACTTGTGTTTCCTTGAACTTAAATGAGTTTTTTCACACAAAGTTGTTCTCACATCCCACCATTCTTGCTTTAGCTTTAGTTTCTTGCATGATAACATTTTAGGACTTCAAAATAAACCCCCTATTTAACATGAACAAGTCGTGACCTTATTGGTGATTTTTACCTCCATTTGTGTTAAGACTTAACCTTTGTAGTTTATGTGGTTAATGGAGAAATTTCTCCCTCAAAAAGCCATCTTTGAAACCATGGACTCTTTGTTGTTCATGGGGCTGTTTTTAATGTTTTGGATCTAATTATTTTGTTGATTTTAGTTAAAGGGGATGATTATGTAATCAAAGGAACCTTTAAGGAGTTTTTAAACCATGTAAATCTTGGATTTCCCCACTTGTTTTTGGCTTAAAAAACCATAGCCTTGGACAAGATTAGATGTATTTATTTTTTTGTTTTTCTAAGTTAAAATGTTTGAGTTAAGTGGAAATTTTGTTTAAAAAGTGTTGTTTTAAAAGTGTTAAGTATTAAAGGATTTCTATTAAATTGTTATATTTTAATTTCCAAGTTAAAGTAATAATTTGGAATAAAAAGTGATTTACTCAAGTTTTGACTTTATAAATTTAAGTGTTATAAAGTCTTGGATTTTACTTAATTTAAAGTGTTGATTTGCTTACGTAACCCTAAATCGGGAGATTATTAATCTTCGCTCGAGTTTTAACCGAAAATACTTTGGCATGGTTTTAATCATGATGTTTCATCGCATTAGTCACATCACCCATTCATGAGTCAAGCTTGTTTATTAAATAAGCAAAAGTTCAACCACTTTATCGCCATGATTTCGATCACTTACATAATCCACTAAAACACTCATCCACTCCCTTACACACATCATGGCCCTTCGATCATCCCAAATATGATTTATCCTTTATAAATAAACCACCATTAGCCTTGAGGGAGCTCACTTTCCCTCCTCATTTGCTCTCTTTAAGTCATAAGCATTCATAGTAGATTTCAAGGTATTTTCTCCAACTTTGCTTCTTAATCTCTTATGTTCTAGGCATTAGATGTTTATAGATTTTTCGTATGTTGTTTATATGTATGTTAAGAAAATTTTCAATCGTTGAAATATCCAAATAATCTTCCTAACTCTTTATGTAATCAAAAGCCTAAAACTTGTGTTTCCTTGAACTTAAATGAGTTTTTTCACACAAAGTTGTTCTCACATCCCACCATTCTTGCTTTAGCTTTAGTTTCTTGCATGATAACATTTTAGGACTTCAAAATAAACCCCCTATTTAACATGAACAAGTCGTGACCTTATTGGTGATTTTTACCTCCATTTGTGTTAAGACTTAACCTTTGTAGTTTATGTGGTTAATGGAGAAATTTCTCCCTCAAAAAGCCATCTTTGAAACCATGGACTCTTTGTTGTTCATGGGGCTGTTTTTAATGTTCTGGATCTAATTATTTTGTTGATTTTAGTTAAAGGGGATGATTATGTAATCAAAGGAACCTTTAAGGAGTTTTTAAACCATGTAAATCTTGGATTTCCCCACTTGTTTTTGGCTTAAAAAACCATAGCCTTGGACAAGATTAGATGTATTTATTTTTTTGTTTTTCTAAGTTAAAATGTTTGAGTTAAGTGGAAATTTTGTTTAAAAAGTGTTGTTTTAAAAGTGTTAAGTATTAAAGGGTTTATAGTAAATTGTTATCTTTTAATTTCCAAGTTAAAGTCATAATTTGGAATAAAAAGTAATTTACGATAGTCTTGACTTTATAAACTTAAGTGTTATAAAATCTTGGATTTTACTTAATTTAAAGTGTTGATTTGCTTATGAAAAGCTTACTTTAAAGTGGTAAGTTTAAGTTAACAAATCTTGAGTTAAAGTAATGATTTTAATTAAGTTAGCTTACTTTAAATTGATAAGTTTAACTTAAGAAATCTTAATTTAAATTAGTGACTTGGATTAAGTTGACTTACTTTAAAGTGGTAAGTGTGACATAGCATGTCTTAATTAAAATGTTGATCTTAATAAGAATGTTTTACTTGTAAAATATAAGATTTATGAATTGTTCTCATTACCGAAAGAATTTAATAGAGTGGAAATGCCTGTCTAGGAAAGTTCTGTCTAAGGAAGGACTAGGTATTTAAGTGTGTCTATTATGAACCACCTCTATTTCCTGGGAACTAACCTGATGTATATTTACAAACTATGACATGATTCCAGTATAAGGACATCATTGATTTTATTCGAGTAAGCTCGTATTAATTTCAGTATAAAAAATCTTATTGTAAGGTATTGATTTTAGAAAGGATGTCTTACTTGAGAAAAAATATAAGTTAAGTTTTTGCATAAATGTCATCATGAACGAATTTTATTTATCAAGTATTATAATTAATGTATATCTTGCATGATGTCGTTATGCTGGCGAAATTTTTGTAGTTGCACCAGATACCATACATTCACCTACTGTTGAAGAAGCTTTTCTGCATGGAATTATCAGGTAAGGGAAATACATCGTGACAAAGTGGTGTCATAATATGACATCTGGACCTCCTAAACTACCTCAAAACTTTGGAGTTGTCTTCGTATTAAGAAATATGATACTTAAGCTATTCTTTTGTTTATTAGGATTAATTACTTAGGATATCTAAAGTCATATCATTTAAGTTATGTCTATATAGATAGTAATGTTATGGTGATCCATGGATGAACATTACTCAAAAGATACTTAACTTAATCGATTAACACTTAACTTAAATGATTAGAAATACTCTATAAACCCCCTGTCTGATGGACATAATTGATTATGAGGATTGATAATCAATTATCGATGTTGTAAGACAAAATTCTTTCAGCTACTATATCAATGTTATAAAATCATCTAAATGACGGAAAGCATGTGAATACGAGTAATACAAGATAAAATACTTTAAAAGGGACTGATGTCCCGAATATAAAATAAATACCTATCATTATAGCATAAGTAAAACGTATCTACCAATAATACGGGATGCTAGTGGTAACGAGATTACTTAGGGCCCTTCTGCCGAGGTCATCGACTGACGTTAAGGGCGAGGCCCATTGATGTTTTCCATGCAGCGAGATCGTCTGATCGTAAGTGGCTTGGCCATTGGGTCGTATAGGGTGATTCAACTATGGTTCGTAGTGGTGAGGATATTATTCCTCTATCGTGTTAAGAATTAAGATCGGGTCCCACATGAAGCATTCCATTTGGAGATGTCTTAGGCTGGGTTGATCATGTAAGAATCAACAATGATTAAAAGATTTAACCGGCTAACCTCGGTTTGTATGCATACTCATTATGAACAATGAAGTAGTGGAAATGAAATTTATAGGAGCAGAACGAGCCTCGAGATGTTGAGAGGGACGACGATGGTGGTGATGCGTTAGCAAAGGCTTGAGGGAGAGTCTATGTGAGACGAGTCCCCTATATTCCTGGATGAGGTATTTTGTTAGATCGGATAGTTCTCACAGCGCAAACAAGACAATCTCTGACAACCCAATTTTGCAGTCATGATCGATGAGAGGGATGCCCAAAAAGTGTTTGATACGACACCTTCCTGAAATGGGGAGTTCCTTTGGAACAGATCAATCACAAATCCTTGCGAGGAATGAATTAGTGCATTCAAATCAACTTGTTATAGACCCGTACTCTCTGTTATTTCCAAATAGTTTATTAGGAGGATATTGGCGTATGGATAGATGAACCATGTATAACATTTATATATTGTACTCGTGGATATTGATCGCTATATCCTGAGTACAAACATCATTCATCATTGGCACTTATGTATGTGATAACATGATATGTCTGTTATTTGTGTTTCTGTCTTGGTGTTATATTTTGTGTAATTCCACGCTATAAATGAATAATATTCATTAGATATCTTACTCCCCTTCTTTTCTTGTGTACTTGTACAATGTTTTCTTTAGATGGATAGATCCATGACCTGCTGCCACCATTTCATGATGCTCTAGGAGGGAGCAATGAAGGTTGAGGGCGACCATTATATCTACACGGCTCCCTACGACCTGGAGG
This sequence comes from Lupinus angustifolius, assembly GCF_001865875.1. Lineage (NCBI taxonomy): Eukaryota > Viridiplantae > Streptophyta > Magnoliopsida > Fabales > Fabaceae > Lupinus > Lupinus angustifolius. Next base: position 39,761 of record NW_017727842.1, read on the forward strand.
TGGAGCTTCATACTGATGGCTCCATGATGCGCTTTCCACCACACCACACGGTTTGAGAGGTCTCGTGGAGTCTACCGAGACTAGCACTTGCTACCCCATCGATTCAGTCTTCGACCCCTAGGGTACCCCTTGCTATTGGACCATGGTACTCTAATGGGCCTCTTGGGAACATCAAGGAGATCTCCATATCGTGATGAGGAGGCCAGCAGGGCCATGGATATTGCTAGGCCATCAAGGAGATGCTCAATAGTGGGATGTTGAGGGGAACTCTACCGGGTCAGAGAGGGACATGCTGGGCTCCACATTTGAGTCGGTAGAGGAAGTTGAGGCTGAAGATGATGTTGATGACTGCATGGAGTTGGTATGCATCGAGGACTTTGTAGAGATGGTGGATCTAACCTCCGACTCTGACTCTGAGTAGGATCTGAGTGAGGGCTCTAGTGCTCCGCTAGTCTAGGAGTTGTTTTCTAGGAGTTGCATCTCCATTTTGCTTTTTGGTTTAGGTGGTCTGTGTAGATACTGATATAATGTTGACGCCCTCAACTATTTTGTACTTATTTACATTTTAGACTTTCAGATGGGCGATATTTTAAATCTACCTTGTATTTTGCTACTAAAAATATTACTTGACAAAACAACACCTAGTTATATGTATTGCGAGGTCAAGTTCATAGTTGTTGAAAGAAGTATTTAGAAAATGTGTTTGATCGCTTTCAGTTATTATTCTGCATTTAATTTCCGTAGTTAGTTTTGAAAATGTGACGTCTTGAAAAGAAAAATGATGTAAGGAAACAATATTACTTATAAAATTTTATTAAAAGGAAAAAACTCTAAAGGATTAAATATAGTAATGAAGAAAGGATTTTTTGGGGTGTTACATTAAGTGGTATTAGAGCAGTTCTTTCCTATACGATCATGGCATGGCCTTACATTCTTTCTTGTGTGACTTTGTTTGTGTGTTTGTTTTGTGTTATCTGGTCATATTTACCGATCTTATGTATTCCTAGTATGAGTAGTAACTCATATTAGTCTTTTATCCAAGATTTTCAATGGGTGGATGTGAGCTGCAAATATCGAGTTCATGGCGGCAATGATTGTCGCGAGCCAAAACATGAACACTAATTTGCATCAGATGGACAAACAACAACAACAACAACAACAATAATAGGGACTTGCTCTGTACAGAGGGTTGGATAAATTCTATCGTCGCAACCCCCTAAAATTTGAGGGAGGATTCGTGCTAGATGCGGCAAATGACTGGGTCCAAGACTTGGAAAGAATCTACAAGGCATTAATGTGCACTGAAGAGCAGAAGGTCACTTAAACGACCTACATGCTAGCAAAGGAGGCTGAGAACTAGTGGGAGTACACCAAACGCCAAATGGAACATGAACAACAAGTTGTCAACTAGACAACTTTCAAGGAGAGATTTCTTCTGAAGTACTTCCCTGCGGATATGAGAACAAAGAAAGAAATAGAATTCCTACATCTATAGTAAGGAAGCTTGTCCGTTGGGGAATATGCTGCAAAGTTTAAAGACCTGGCAAAGTATACCCCACACTACAACCAAGCTACTAATGAAAGGGCTAAGTGCACTAAGTTCGAGGACAGACTGCGCTCAGACCTGAAAGTGGTGTTCGTTCATCAATATATACCAGAGTTTCCAACACTAGTCAACAAGTGTAGGTTGTATGAGGATAGTGTCAAGGCGAGGAAATCCATCCTGAAAAGTACTACCCCTCTGGGAAATTCCTGTGGACCTCAAAGGAATTTCGGTCAAGGGCTTGGAAGGGGAAAGCCCTTCAACCGCTACCAGAAGCCATATGCATCACCATCAGGGAACCAATAGAGGAACTTCAAGCCTTTCAGAAGTAGAGGCTTCCAACCTATAACCAACAACAAAAATTCGAGTTTACAAGCTGGGAACTCTAACAACAACACATCACCTTGGTGCTCGAAGTGCAAGGGGAAGCATTTCAACATCAACTGCCCCGTATGCTACCATTGCAACCAACTGGGACACAACAAGCCCATGTGCCCTAAGCTAAAGAAGGAAGGGTGAATGTTGTCCAACCAACCAGACCTCAGTCTAAGGGAAGAGTGTTCACCATGTGCAGAATTGACGTCGAAGGAAACGAAGATCTCGTTCAAGGTACATGTCTTGTCAATGAGATTTCCTTATCTATACTGTTCGATTTAGGGGCGACCCATTCTTTCATATCCCATGATGTTGTTAACCGATTAAGATTGCCTATAGTTCCCTTACCTTATGATCTAATCATGTCGTCACCTACAAATGAACCAATCATAGTGTCAACCATATGTGCCCAATGTCCTATAACTTTAGATAACAAAACTTTCTTGGTAGACCTGATATATCTACCATTATCCCAAGTAGAAATCATACTAGGAATGGATTGGTTATCTAATAACCATGTTCTCCTTAATTGTTTTGATAAAACAGTAATCTTTAGCGACTATGAAGACCTCAAAGAACCTGGTTACGAAACCAAAAGCATGACTGCCAATCAAATAAGAAGTTCTTGAAAGATAGAGCTCAAGTGTTCATGATATTAGCTTCTTCGGAGAAGAAAGATGAAGGATAGATCCAAAGTTTACTAGTGGTTTGTGCCTTCCCAGCGGTTTTCCCTGACGATATTCTTGGTTTACCCCCGGTAAGGGATATAGAGTTTGCTATCGATTTAGTTTATGGAACTGGACCGATCTCTATAGCTCCTTACATAATGGCACCATTGGAGTTGATGAAGTTAAAGAAACAATTAGAGGACTTACTGCAAAAACAGTTTGTCAGGCCGAGTGCATCCCCATGGGGTGCTCCGGTGTTGTTTGTGAAGTAGAAGGATGGCAGTATGTGGATGTGTACTGACTATTGACAGTTGAACAAAGTCACCATCAAGAACAAGTACCCATTGCCAAGAATTGACGACTTGATGGATCAACTGAGAGGAGCTACCGTGTTTTCAAAAATCGATCTTCGATCGGGGTACCATCAAATATGCATGAAGTCGAAAGATATTCTGAAAACAACTTTTCGGATGAGTTATAGCCATTACGAATACCTCGTGATGCCATTTGGTGTAAGCAATGCTCCTGTAGTGTTCATGGATTATATGAACAAGATTTTTCATCCATACCTCGACACGTTAGTGTTCGCTTTTATCGATCATATCCTGATTTATCCGAAGAATCAGGAGGAACATGTCAAGCATCTGCAAGTGGTACTGCAGATTTTGAAGGACAACCAGCTTTATGCAAACTATACAAGTGCGAGTTTTGGCTAGAATTAGTGAATTTTATCGGGCATGTGATATCTAAAGGAGAAATTATTGTGGATCCTACGAAAGTGGAAACAATGATGGAATTGAATTCCACGAAATTAGTAACGGAGATCAGAATTTTTCTCGAATTAGTAGGATACTATTAGAAGTTCATTGAAGGATTTTTGAAGTTGGCGTTGCCACGGACTAGGCTAACGAGGAAAGATAAACCCTTCGTCTGGACGGTGAAGTGTGAAGAAAATTTTCAAGATCATTTTTGCTCTCAAGAAATGGAGGCATCATCTCTATGGTGTGAGATTTGAAGTCTTCAACGATCATAAAAGCTTGAAATATCTGTTCGACCAGAAGGATCTGAAATGAGGCAAAGACGATTGATTGAATTCCTCAAGGACTAAGCCTTTGACCTTCAATACCACCTTGGGAAAGCTAATGTGGTGGTTGATGCCTTGAGTAGGAAGTCTCTGCACATGCCAACCATGATGGTCAAAGAAATGGAACTGATAGAGGATTTCAGGAATTTGAGCCTCGTTGTACAAGTAAGACGTAAGAGCTTGACTTTAGGTATGCCTACAATAACCAATGAATTTTTAGAACAACTTAAAGGTTTTTAAAGTTCCGATCTAGAACTGCAAAAGAAGAGAAACTTGTTGGCTGAAGGAAGAGCCCTTGAATTTTAAGAAGGAACTGATGGAGTGATGAGATGCTAGAATCGAAACTATGTGCCAAGTGAACCAGATTTGAGAATGGCAATTTTGAACGAAGCCCATAAGAGCAAGCTAAGTATTCATGCTGGAGCTACCAAGATGTATCAAGACCTGAAGAAGATGTTCTGGTGGTCCGGTATGAAGAAGGAAGTAGCAGAGTATGTATCACGCTGCTTAATATGCCAGAAAGAAAAAATCGAGCATAATCGACCCGATGGAGAACTCCAACCGTTAGAAATCCCTATTAGGAAATGGGATAGCATTGTGATGGATTTCATAAGTGTTTTTCCATGGACTTAGAAAGGGTACGATGCTGTTTGGGTTATTAAGCATGCTTTAGGCACTAAGATGAGCATGAGTTCGACTTATCACCCTTAGACTGATGGTCAGTCAGAAAGGACGATCCAGTCATTGGAGTATTTTTTCAGAGCTTGTGTGTTGGAACACTCTGGAAGTTGGGCAGACTATTTGTATCTGATAGAGTTCACCTATAACAATAGCTTTCATTCAAGTATTAGTATGGCACCACATGAAGCTCTTTACGGCATAAAGTGCAGAACACCATTGTGTTGGTTTGAAGCAGGAGAGAATATGGTACTAGGACCCGATGTGGTTTAGAAGACGATGGAGAAGATCAGAATGATAAGGGGGAAAATTAAGATAGCTCAGAGCAGATAGAAGAGCTACTGTGACAAAAGGAGGAACCCCCTTAATTTTTAAGAAAGAAACCATGTCTTTATGAGGGTTGTTCCGACAATTGGTATTGGGAGAATGCTTAAATCCCATAAGCTTACCCCTAGATTCATAGGACCATACAAAATACTTAAAGAGGTTGGACCAATAGCTTACCAAATAGCCTTACCCCCTTTACTATCGAACCTACATAATGTCTTCCAAGTGTCCCAACTCAGAAAATATATCAGTGACACGTCACATATAATTGACCCGGCTCAATTCAGCTCAAGGATAATCTCACTTTTAAGACTTTACCATTAAGAATTGCTGACCAAAGTGCAAAAACTTTGCGAGGCATGGAAATCGCCTTAGTTAAGGTGACTTGGAGCTAAGCAAATGGCGAAGATGCTACTTGGGAGGTCGAAAGTGGCATGAAGAATTACTACCCCCATCTGTTTTCTTAACATGTATGCTTAATTTTCGAGGGCGAAAATCTTATAAGATGGGTAGGATTGTAACACCATGATTTTATGTGCGCGTTTTATTAATTATTTAATTATCAAGCAATTAATGCTAGAAATTAATCGGTATAGATTTAGGCTAAACATCGGTTGAGTTTTAGTCTTGTATTATGATTTCCTAATTTAAAATAAATTATCATAATTTTATGAGACTGAAAGTCGTCGGGCCTCTTTCGGGCCCAAATTCACCCTAAATTCAGCCCAAATATGTGTTCAATTCTTAGTTTGAAGCATTATGAGTTAAAGTCACATAATCATAAACACATCTCATGGAAATTAAAAGGAATCATGCATAAGTTTTAATCTTGTACAAAACTAATTTTTCCAAAGCCAAGTGGTTGTTATTTTACCTTTTGTTTGGGGACAAACAAAGTTTTAAGTTGGGGGGAGTTTGATAAGTGCCAAACATACCTAAAATTCATACACTTTTATGGCACTTATCTTAAGCATAATTGAGAAAAACCAACTTAAAACAATACTTTTTATATAAAATATCACAATTTACTATATTTGTATTTGTATTTCCTTTTTATATATTTTGTAGGAATTAAAATGAAGAAAAGAAGAAAAAAGACTTATGGTCAACAAAGCAAAAAAGTCAAGAAATCAATATGCTCAACCAGGCAGCTAAGCGTTGAACAAGCCCCGCTGAGCTGACTTGGCCACCAGCTTGACATGGCCACCAGCTTGACTGAGACTGATAAGTGCCAAAAGTATACACTTTTCACCATCATTCTATCGCACTTATCCTATGCAAATTGTAGAAAACCAACTTAAATTAACACTTTTTACGTGAATTTTGCATGATTAAATAAATTGGTTCTTTATTAATTCTTGTCCAAGTTTTCTTTGAGTTTTGTAGGAAATTGAATATTAAAGAATAAATTCAAATATGGATAAGAATTCAAGCCAAAATTCAAGACAAAAGCTCAAAATGAATTGCTAAAAGTAATCAAGTTAAAGCATGGCATGCTATGTGCTTAATTTGGTTACTTAGCCTTGAAGAAAGGTAGCTTACTTCGTCTTGAAGAAACCTATGTTAAGGTAGGCAAGGTAACTTTCAAAAATCAAATGTTTACCTTAACTTAAAGAAAACAGCTCAAAAGTGCCAAGCAACCAACAAAAATCAAGTAACAAACCAAAGGAAAAATGGTTGCTTCACCATGAAGAAATCAAGCACAAAGCTGTCCAGCCAAGCGCCAAGCACCAAGCACCAGGGCAGGTCAGCTAGGCGCCAAGCACCAGGCCAGATCAGTCAGGCACCAAGCACCAGGCCAGGTCAGCTAAGCTGCTGAAACAGGCAGCTGAGCGTGGAACTAGTCAGTTGAGCGGCTGAAACATGCAGCTGAGCGGGGAACCAGGTCAGCCAAGCTGCTGAAACAGGCAGCTGAGCGGGGAAACAGGTGGGCTAAGCGGCTGTCGCACCAGAAAAGTGATTTTTTGGTCAAATCATGGAACATCTTACTTTTTCTTTGCTTAAAGGCCAAGAACATGACCTCATGGATGACATAAGGCTATGACAAGAAGGAGGAGGTTTTACCATGCATGTAACCTAGCCCACCATAGGGGTCAAGTAGGGGCCAAA
>NW_017727842.1:46644-62295 GCF_001865875.1 Lupinus angustifolius
AGGGTGTGACAACCTAATCTCTTTTATGGCCGTAGTATTGTTTAAGTAATGAATATAAGTGTTCATCATTCTACCATTTTAGGATATACACTAAAAGGAGGATTTCACACCTTGGTGTTTGGGGTTAACCAAAGTAAATCATAAGAACTTGTCTAAGTAGTTCAAACTCAAAAGAAGATGAGAAATATATTTTCCTTATTCAAAATGATCTTGTCTCCTCAAGAATTTGTTAATATTTAGTTTTATGTTTATTGTTACTTGTTTTTATTCACTTTAAACCAAAAACCAATCAAAATATGTTCAAATCCAATATTTGTGCTTTGACATGTTTATATGATTTATTTTATTAGACAATTTCTTGTGGTTCGACATAATCCTATACTATACTACAACTGAATCTTGAAAGAGGTGTAAATTGTAAAATAGTAAAGTGTTATCAATAAATTTATTTGTTGAAAACACCTTTTAATATACGAAAGTGATGAACTAACTTACTAACTTTTATTTATTGTTATTTACTTTCCGCATTTTATTCTTTAATATCAACCTTCCTTAAGGAAGAAGTTTGGTTTGTTAATAAAATGAACCCGAAAGGGAGTAAATAAATAAAAGGTCACTAAATTTATTATTCTTTTGTTCTTTATTTAATTATTTGTATCTAACAACTAACTATTCATCACTTTTATATATTAGAATACCATTAAACCGGTGTTGGAATTTATTCCACAAAACCGAGATGGTATTCAAAGGTACTTAATAATTATGTAATAGGTAATTTCTTCGATACCATTATACCGGCGTTAGAATTTATTCTAACAAAGCCGAGATGGGGCAAAAAAGGAATGACTTATTTACATGATTATTAAAGAAGTAAGTTGTAAGTGGAATATTCTTGAAACCATTATACCGGCGTTGGAATTTATTTCAACAAAGCAGAGATGGCGAACAAAGAATCAAATCGAATTCTCTTACTTAATTAAACAAAATGATATAACGAAAATGAGATTATAAATCTTTCAAAAAATTGACACTATTGTTAGGACGATTTGTTGAGAAGAGAAAACTCCCAACAAAACATCGAGAAATCGGCTTTCAACAGTCACATCACCCATTCATGAGTCAAACTTGCTTGTTGAATAAGCAAAAGTACAACTACTTTATCACCATGAATGAATTAGGTTAACCAAAATTCAAATAAAAATAACTGAATAATCAAAAGATGATTTTTCAAAAGATGAATGAATTAAAGATTTGCTTTCACCAATGTTTGATTGGGTTGCATGATATCACGTAAACTTGATCAAATCATGTCAATTTGTTTAGGTTACATGAATCACCTTAACAATAGTTAAATCTTTAAAGATTCGACAAAAAAATAAAATAAATAAAATATTAAATTATGAAAATACAAATTGTATCGAATTGATTGGGTTGCGTTTTTATAATTACAATGTGAATAAGGTAAGGATTTCTTTTTATATGAATTTGATTTCTAATAAGGTTAGTGATCCCTCAAATATTCCATAACAAAAACAATAATTTTAGATTGTGTATTTAGTATCTCCTGTGATATTTATAAGATTTAGAATCTTTAACATATGCAATAATCTGAAGTTGATGCAACCACTAAAAAATGGGATTTCGACTAATTTTACTCTTTTTGAGAGCCAAATATTTATTTTTTACTCGCTAGGGGTATTACAATAATTATTATTAGTCATTAAAGGGTATATTTTTCAGTGTCATAAAATTCAAATAACCAGTGTTATTAAATTCGGACCGGTCAATGGCTCGGTCAGGATATTGGGTTAATGAGTCACTGATTCAACCAGTGGGTCAATGGTTGGACCAATTAACTCGGTTTGCATTAAAAATTCTAAAAAATTCATAATATTACGTAACAATATTTAATAATCGTATACTGAAAATTTAAAAACATTATCTCGTCTAGTTAAAAAACAAAAAAAGAACATTTTACTACTATGAAATGAAACAAGTAAGTTGATAACATCATCAAACAACATATGAACTATGTTTTAACTACAACAAAAACATACAATAAGTTTAAAATTTAATTAAACAACGAAGATTTTGTTATAACGTAAACTAATAAATGATAAACATAACTACAAATAAATTAAAAGTATTTTTTTTCATTGAAAAACGACATCAATTTGGTTGTTTTTAAAAAAATATTTTTTTGATTGACTCGGTCGATCCAACCGATCCGACCACCCGAGCCACTAGTTTGAGGCTTAAACTGACCAAGTCAACCTGATTTGATGCAAAACCGATTAGATGAGAGACTCAGACCAGTTAGATGTCTGATTCACGTTTGAACCGGTCAGACCTGCCAGTTCTAGCCGGGTTTTATAACACTGCAAATAACACTCAATTTGGATTTTTGATTTTCAAATAACTTTAAATTCAAATTCTTTGTATGAATGATGATTTATTTCTATTTTAAGCATGTGTTGAAATTCATTACAAAATAAAATCCACACACTTCTTATTTCCTAAAATAAAAAAAAGGAAAAATTGCACCAAAACAAATGAGATTATATGCAATAATAGAGGAGCATTCCTCTTCCATTTTAAATTAGGAAAAAATAATCCATCATTGATTTGAAGATACATGTGTAACACTATAAATAGTGCACCTTCCCTAGTGAAAAAAGAAGGGGATTCCACATACAAAATGCTCTCTCAAGAAAAACTCTCTCCCACAAAAGACCTCTCTAAAAAGAGTCATCATTCTCTCAAAATAGACATCTCTCAAAAAGGGAACCTCTCTAAAAAAGAGACCCCCAAAAAATAGCAAAAAGTATTGAGAGTTTTATCTTCTCAAACAAAAAAATTCACAACACCGAACCATTTCTCATGGGACAAAACATATCAGAAAATGACCTCCAACACAATCCCTAATACCCAAAAATCCTTACACAAAAGACCTAGGAAAAAACATAATACCTAGCAAATGTGTTATATCAAAATAACTACCACCTGAGGAGTCATGATCTAGAGTATCTCTCCACCGCTCTATAACACCACATGCCTACATGGAAGTAGATGGAGAATTTTGGAATGTGTGGTTTGATCTCCAACGTCTCAGGCGTCCATTCAAAGAATGTTAACATGTTAGAAATCTACCCCATAAAATTAATAAAAATGTAAAAATAAAAATTGCCAACCACATAAAGGATAGAGGGACGGTCGCTCTGAGCGCATCTTTCCCTCAACTCATCCTTCGGAAGGTCGTGCTATGCCGCTTCTTTCCTTAATTAAAAAACTCAACCAATAAACATTTTTCTACTATAGAACTATATAAGCCTTTATTCTCTATCTAAATTGGGATACACAGGACCAAGGTTCATCTTGTCAAGCACAATAAAAATATAAATAAAATTTCCCTTTCAAATAATTAATTAAATAACCAAATAAATTTAAAATATCATAAAGTCATTTAATTTAAATGAAGGGTACCGCCTAAGACGGGCGTGTAGGGTGCTAATACCTTCCCTACCCTATAACCGACTCCTGAACCTGGATATCAAAAATCCAAAGCCTAATGTAATTGGGCTTAAAAGATTTTTCTACATTTTTGACAATAAAATGTAGTGGCGACTCTAACAAAGTCGTGTAGGCGAAAATCGGGGCAACGACAACTGGTGACTCTGCTAGGTACTTTTTTTAGAGAGTATGTCCTATTATCAACAAAATATCTCACTAATTATTTATTTTATTTATCTGGTTATTTAATTTTATTTTCTAACAATAACACAAGTTGTAGTTATTTATTGTTATTAACTGTATGTTTGAATATAATGTATGATATGTTTTGTAATTGAGGTATATATCCTGTACACAAATTTTGGCACACACATATGCCCTAAACCCGAGTATTAGTGATACATCTTTGGATAGTAGGGATATTAGCTTCACTGGTCATTGCATTTTCCGTTTCTAAGTGTTGGTGATGTGGACCACTCATATTGTTACCAAATATGATGAGTTAGCCGCTCGAGCTGGGCTCTTATTTCTAATCCCATAATATTTGGGTTTCTCTTTTGAGAGGGATGCAATATGGGCACCTTATAGGGATTCTAGAGCTTGCTAAGACGTTTAGTGTACCTTAGAACTCTACCCTAGGATGTTGTTCCTTAGATATTTCAAAAACCCTTACAAGTGTACATATTGTGAAACTTGGGAAGCGTAGCATATTATATCATATCATTTGGGACTCTTGTCCCTCAAAATAAATAAAAAACCCTCATATTATTTATATTTAATTCAATAATTACCCTTGAGGGGAATTCCTATTCCCCTAACAAGGAGATTATCATAAAAATAAGTAGAGCAATTTATTTTGGCCCTAAGCTAGCCTGAACGAGAAAAATAAAAATATATAATTAAAAAAAATACATGTATAATCGTGATGATGACTAAATCACTCTCAAGAGGATCTGTTACCCTAAGGGGCATGCATTTTGCATTTTTAGGTATTTCATTCATCATGCATAAATAAAAAAACACATCATTCAAAAATTCATTCATGGATGCATAAACATAAAAAATACATATTCAAACATTCATTCAATTACCCATTCATTTATGCATCCAAAAAAATAAAAATCTTCATTGATTGATTTAGGCATTCATTCATTCATTCAAAAAGAAATTTTTTATTGATTGACTTATACATACATACATACATAGATATATGAAAATTCATCATCCACTACTTATGCATGCATTCATTCATTCATCATAAATACATACATTAATAAACATATCATTCAAAAAATTCATTCCATCCATGCATATGCTAACTCAAAAAAAACTATCATTCAAACTAATCCGTTCATGCATGCATATAAGTAGAACACATTACTCATACATTCTTTTAATTAGTTATCCATATATGTATTTTAAAAAGGAAAAAATGTGTTATTCATATATTCTCTTGTTTATTTATGTATTCATTCATTCACTCATGCATAAAAATATATATAATCCATGCATCCATTCATTCATGTAAAAAACACATATAATTCAAACATTCATTCATGTAAAAAACACATCTAACTCAAACATTCATTCCTTCATTGATTCATTCCATTACTCATTCATACATTCAAATGAAAAAAGAAAAATACATCATTTAAACAATCATTGACTTATGTCTTCATACATTCACTAAAAAAAGTACATTCCTCACACATTCATTCATTTATGCATTCAAAAATGAAAATTCATCATTCAATTATGCATTCAAAAATAAAAATAAAAATTCATTTACTTATGCATTGATTCATGCATTAGAAAATTATTATGCGTTCATTCACTCATGTATACATAAACACATCATTTATGCATACAATCGTTTATTCATACATTCATAAAAAAGATAAAAATAAATTATTCAAAAAGAGAAAAGTTCATCCATTCATGAAAAATACATCATTCATACACATATTTATTTATACATTCATTCATGCATAGATTAATAAAAAAAACTTCATTAAAAAATTGTATCATTTCATTAACTATTGTTTACATCTTCATTCATAATCATAAAAAGAAAAAAAAAAGCATACATCTTCCCATATATCATAACCTTCATGCATTCAAAATCATATACATATATAATAAATTACATTTTCTAGCATCTGAGGCATCATAAAAAGAAAATTACATGTATTCCTACATCTCATGCATCATAAAAAGATTTGCATCCTCACACTATCCATACATCCCAACATATGTATATACATATTTCTTGCATTTCATGTATCATTTCGAGTCATAAGTTGTATCTCAATTCATGTTACATAACAAAAACAAATATTCACTTCATGCATATCATGCATCAATAAGAAATCCTTTTTCTACATGCATTTCATGATCTCATTGCTAAGGGCACTCATCAATTGAAGATTGATTTTAAGATCAATATTGTCAGACTCGACTGAAAGCAATCAATATTTAAACTGAAGTCATTAAAGAAGACAGAGAACTCTCAGTTTGTGGTTGAGTCCATACTCGATAGTGCATTGTCTTCTACCCCAACTAAGTTGGAGACCAATTTGAAAAATTCTCCTCACTTAAGGACCCCATTCAAGCATTCATTCAGAAAGATTTACTTTCAAATGCATATCTCTTTAACAAGTATATACTAATGCATTGATCATGCAAATTTCACCATCTCATACCTCACCCTACCATCCCACACTACACTCTACCAATCATATTTACCCAAAAAAGAGAACACGTAACCAAGTAAAACCAAATAAAATTAATCTATGCATTAATATGAGATATTTGATCCAAAAATAAAATGGAGGATGATGCAAATATAAAACCAAAAAATGATGTACATCTTCAAGCAAATCTCTCTGATGACACAAGGAATTTTTATAATTCCTAAACACCATGGAGATATCCCTAGTCACCCCATTTGAGCCTAGACATCATGAAAGGAGATAATTTTTGAATAACCATCAATATGTCAATAACCCGGGGATGGTAGCTTTTCAATCGTTTTCTTTGACATTCAATTATTAAAGAAAAATATTCTTTTACATCAATCATGTGACCGAAGGATAAGAGAATACAAAGAAAGTTCCTTGCTTAAAGTAAAAAAAAACAAAAGAAAAAAGCCCGATGAGAATCCTCAATTAATATCTCATGCAAAAGTTAGGGCAAACTAAAGTGCAAAATGAATAACCACAAAAGGAATCATTCATAAAAAAAATTATCGCCTTAATCCTAGGTCATCCTTATCAAAACCTAAAAACTTCTCTTAGTAGTTGGATGTCATGCTAGAAAACTATTCAAAATATGATAAAGAATAAAGGTGAAAGATGGGTATGGGAAACACATGTTTTGAGCCTTATATCTGTTTCTTTAAAACCCTTAGCCAAACCATGGTACAAGCTTAAAAAGACCTTGTTGAGGACTCATTTTCCTAATGTGTGCATCATGACCAAAAAAAGTTGACTCCACAAATATCATAAAAGTTTGGTAAAATATCTCATCTTCATCATCATATCAATGCAAGCCCAAACACAAATTAAAAATCATCAACCACAATCGAAAGCTCAACCCTCTGTCTTTCTTAACTTCATCATTACTCATAAGCCAAAGACAAATTCAATTCTATCATAGCCACCACCACATCTACTATTAGCCAAACCCAATTTGAATTCTATCATCACCATCACCACCATGTCTACCCAAGCCAAACCCAAATTAAATTTTATCATCACTACCACCTCACCACTCATATCCCAAACACTTACCAATATTTCCATGTTCATGGTTTTAGAAAAAGTTATGCATATAACACTAAAAACAAAGGAAAATTGGAAGCCTCTCAAACTGGGGCGGGTTTTAAGATAACTCATGGTCTAGAGCCTTACAATCCAAGTTTACCAAATCAATATGGATAGAAGAATAACCCAGATTATCTCACACTGGAGTAGCGGAAAGTCATAAGAAGACCAAACTAGGGCAACTTTTGGGTTTCATTATATTTTTTAGTGGAAAGTCACAAGAAGCCAAAACTGGGGCAGTTTTTGGGTTGATCCCGTTTTCTTATGAAAAGACTGGAGCAATGCCAAAATTATTTCTCATGATTGTATTAGTTGAATCAATCACAAGAAGTTAAATCTCTCAATCAGACACAAGAAATATCTTTGATTATCAACCCTCTTGAAGAAAGAATGACTTATTGTTCAAGGCTTTTACTTTCCAATGAGTCAAGACATTTAAGGGTGTTAAAAAAAAGGAGCAAAATAAAAAAAAAGCAAAAATAAAAAAAACAAAAAACAAAAGAGTGCTAGGTTGAAAACCCACATGGGTAACCTAGGAAAAGGAGAGTGGTCCTAAGTCGAAAATCGGCAAGGGCGACTTTGGATCATAATAAAATGAGAGAATTCCCAATAGATGCCTACATAAGGTGTTATGGGAAAAAATAAGGGAAAATTAAATGAACACCCCAAGTTGAAAACTTGCTACTACATATCCTCAATCACCCAAACTGGGGCAACTTTTTGGAGAATCAAAGTTGTAGCCTCCTGAGTGAAAACAAGAGTTCACAACAGGCATACTGGGGCAACTTTTGTTGTTACAAAAAACATCAACACTTTCGAGAAAAATTCTATGCAAGCCTACACTGGAGCAAAATAGCTAGGTTTAGTCATTGTCCACAAGGCCATATTGGCGATTTATGGATCACCTTAAGAGAAAGACACATTCAAGTAAACTAGGACATATTTTGATGAAAGAAAACTATTGTACCAATCATTCAATCAACATCAAGCAACAAGGGCCACTTTAGTCGAGTCTACAAAGGTTGACGAGTTCCGTCCCAAAAAAACATATGTGATACATTTGACCATTTGTGCATGGGTCTTAATCCTCATTCCATTACATTCAAACAAAATATATAGTACTCCTATCGTACATGACATACATACATTACATCATAACTCTATCTAACAATGCATAATCAAATTCATACACTAATCATTGTAGAACAAACAAAAAAACATTACATTGCATATAACCAAACATTCAAACACGCGTCTCTATATTACTCTTCTAATAAGCACAAACAAAATATTGCATTGCATAGAACCATGCATTTCTACATGGTTCTTCCAATAAGCATAAAAAAAACATTGTGTTGCATATAAACATGCATTCAAATATATGTCTCTAAATCGCTCTTCCAATGAGCACAAAAAAACAAACAAAACATTCCATCACATATAACCATGCATTCAAACATACATCTCATTTCCAATTAAGCACAATCAAACAAACGAAACATTCCATCGCATATAACAATGCATTCTAACATAAATTTTCTACATCATATCTACAAAAACAATCGGTGCGGGACCAAACCCTTCCATAAGTGACTTCTCTAAACACACCCAAACCTCCTTCACGGAAAATGCGGGAATTGCCTAAACAAATCCCTGGTCCATCACAGCAAATGCGGGAATTGCCTCAACAAATCCCTAATTCATCACGACAAATACGGGAATTGCCTCAACAAATCCCTGGTTCATCACGACAAATGGGGGAATTGCCTCAACAAATCCCTAGTTCATCATGACAAATGCAGGAATTTCTTTAACAAATCCCTAGTTCATCACGGCAAATGCGCGAATTGCCTAAGCAAATCCCTAGTTCATCACGACAAATGCGGGAATTGCCTCAACAAATCACTGGTTCATCACAGAAAATGCGAGAATTGCCTTAGCAAATCACTAGTTCATCACAACAAATACGGGAATTGCCTCAGCAAATCCCTGGTTCATCCCAGCCAATGCGGGAATTGCCTTAGAAATCCCTGGTTCATCACAACAAATGTGGCAACTGGCTAAGCAAATCTCTGGTTCATCACGGCAAATGCGGGAATTGCCTCACCAAATCCTTGGTTCATCACGGCAAATGCGGGAATTGCCTCATCAAATCTCTAGTTCATCACGGCAAGCGCGAGAAGTGTCTCATCAACTCCCTGATTCTTTATTGCAGCGCGAAAACTGCCTCATCAAATCCCTGATTATTTATGGCCTCGCGGAAACTACCTCAAGAAATCTCTGGTCCACCAACAGAGCATCGATCTGCATTAATAAAATTTGGTCCCTAAATCTAAGTGATTAGGATAACCAAAAATTCTAAAAATAATAAAACTAAACCAGTTGTTAAGGTTTCTAAATCTAATTGATTAGGTTAACCAAAATTCAAATTTAAAGTAATTGAATTCTCAAAAAAATGATTTTTTTCAAAGTTATTCTAAAAATAATATTAAAATAAAAATAAAAAAGTGAATGAATTAAAGATTTGATTGGATTATTAGATAAATTAAAGATTTGAAAATATATAATTTGAATCTTATAATATCAATTTCATTAAGTTGTGTGAATCACCTTGATAATAACTATATCTTTAAGGATTCAAAAGTCAAATAAGAGATTGCATTATGAAAAATACAAATCATATCAAATTAATTGCATCCCCATATGAATAAGGTAAGAATTACAGTTCTATCAGAAAAATAATATTGAGATTCAATATCTGATTTGTATAAGATTTGAAAAAGATTATTTTCACCTATCATTGAATAATGCAATAATCCTAAGATGATTTGAAATCACTAATTTCGATTATAAATATAAAATATTCTTAATATGGTAAAATTAAAAAAAAAAATCTGAATTTGACTATAAGGAAGAATATGCCCCCTAATCCCCGCCAAAGTAATAATGGTGAAGATTTGTTTTTAAAATAGACATGAGTCTAATCCTCTACTATAAATAAGTAGTGTAGACTTATGATGAAAAAGAAGGCTCTCTCAAGAAAAACTCTCTCTAACAAAATACCTCTCTCAAAAGGAGCTATCATTCCCTCAAAATAAACATCTCTCAAAAGGGGAACATCTCTAAAAAAGAGACCCCTAAAAAGTAGCAAAAATACTGAGAGTTTTATCCTCACAAACAAAAAACTTCACAACACCCAACCATTTCCCATCACACAAAACGTATCAGAAAACAACCTCCAATACAATTCTCAATACCCACAAATCCTTACACAAAAGAACGAGAAAAAATAGAACACCTAGCACTAGTGTTATATCAGAATCATTACCACCCTATGAGTCATGATCTGGAGTATCTCTCCTCAGCTCTTCATCACGACAAATGCGGGAATTACGTCAACAAATCATTAGTACATCATGATCAATGCGGGAATTGCCTCAACAAATCCTTGGTACATCATGAGAAATGCGAAAATTACCTCAACAAATCCCTCGTCCATCACGACAAATGCGGGAATTGCCTCAACAAAGTCGTGGTGCATCACGGTAAATGCGAGAATTGCCTCAACAAATCCCTAGTCCATCATGGCAAATGCGAGAACTGCCTCAACAAATCCTTTGTGCATCACGGAAAATGCGAGAATTGCTGCAACAAATCCCTAGTTCATCATGGAAAATGCGGGAATTGCCTCAACAAATCCCACGTTCATCACGGCAAATGCGGGAATTGCCTCGTCAAATCCCTGGTTCATCACGTCAAATGAGGGAATTACCTCAAAAAATTCCTAGTTCATCATGACAAATGCGGGAATTGCCTCAAGAAATTCCTGGTTCATCACGACAAATGTGGGAATTGCCTCAATAAATCCCTAGTTCATCACGGCAAATATGGGAATTGCCTCACCAAATCCCTGGTTCATCACGACAAATGCGGGAATTTCCTTAGAAAATCCTTGGTACATCACGGCAAATGCATGAATTGCCTCAGAGCTCGAGTAGTGCCTCAACAAATCTTCGGTCTATCACGGCACGCGGGAACTGCCTCAACAAATCCCTAGTCCATCACGGCAAGCATGGGAACTGCCTCAACAAATCTCTGGTTCATCACGGCAACACGAGTGCCTCAACAAATCCCTAGTTAATTAGGGCAACACAGGTGCCTCAACAAATCTTTGGTCTTCCAATAGAACATCGATCTACATCATCAAAATTCGATAACTTCCCAATGGCCTTTTTATGAGCCTCAACAAAATAGCATTCATTTCTTTACTGGTTACTTACCAAGATATCTCACAAACTTCAGTTTACTTACTATCGGGTAAGCAACAAGTAAAGAGGGGCAGTTGTGAACACCCATTTTTTGTCTGGCTCAGGAAAAGCCCAAAACCGTTTTACATAAAAAAAATAACAGTATTCTAAAAAATGGTTTTCTAAAAATAATAAGACTAAACCATTTGTTAAGGTTTCTAAATCTAAGCGATTAAGTTAACTAAAATAACAAAGCCAAAATATAAAAGTCAAACCAGTTATAATAATGTTTCTAAATCTAAATGATTAGGTTAACCAAAATTCAAATAAAAATAATTGAATACTCAAAAAATTATTTTTCAAAGTTATTCTAAAAAATATAATAATAATTAATTAAGGATGAATGAATTAAAGATTTGCTTTCATCAATATTTGATTATCAAATAAGTTAAAGATTTGAAATCATGTAAATTTAATCAAATCATATCAATTTGTTAAGGTTACATGAATCACCTTAACAAGAGTTAAATCTTTAAAGTTTCGACAAAGAAATAAAATAAATCAAATATTGAATTATGAAAATACAGATCATATTGAATTGATTGGGTTGCGTTTTTATAATTACAATGTGGATAAGGTAAGGATTTCCTTTTTATATGAATTTGATTTGTAATAAGGTTAGTGATCCTTCAAATATTCCATAAAAAACAATAATTTTGAGATTGTGTATTTAGTATCTCCTATGATATTTATAAGATTTAGAATCATCAATTTTACATCATGCAATAATCTTAAGTTGATGCAACCACTAAAAAAATGAGATTTCGACTAAATTTACTTTGTTTCAGAGCCAAATATTTATTTTTTACTCGCTAGGGGTATTATAATAATTATTATTAATAAATAAAGAGTATATTTTTTAGTGTCATAGAACTCAAATAACACGGAATTTGGATTTCTGATTTTAAAATAATTTTAAATTCGAATGCTTTGTATGAATGATGATTTATTTCCATTTTAAGCATGTGTAGAAATTCATTACAAATAAAATCCACACACTCCTTATTTCCTAAATAAAACAAGGGAAAACTACATCAAAATAAATGAGATTATATGCAATAATAGAGAAGGATTCCTCTCCCATTTTAAATTTGGAATAAATATTTCATCATTGATTTCAAGATACATGTGTAACACTATAAATAATGCACATTCCCTAATGAAAAAAGAAGGGGATTCCATACAAAAAAGTTGTCTCAAGAAAAACCCTATTCCACAGAAGACCTCTCTAAAAAAGAGTCATTGTTCTCTCAAAATAGACATGAACCTCTCTAAAAAAAAGACCCCAAAAAATAGCAAACAGCACTGAGAGTTTTATCTTCTCAAACAAAAAAAAATTCAACACCTAACCATTTCTCATCACACAAAACATATCAGAAAATAACCTCCAACACAATTCCCACTACCCAATAATCCTTACACAAAAGAGCTAGGAAAAAATAGAGCACCTAGCAAAAGCATTATATCAAAATCACTACTACCTATGGAGTCATGATCTGGAGTATCTCTCCTTCGCTCTATAATACCACATGCCAACATGGAAGCAGATGGAAAATTTTGGACTGTGCGATTTGATCTCCTATGTCTCAGGCGTCCATTCAAAGAATGTTAACTGGTTAGAAATCCACCCAATAAAATTAATAAAAATGTAAAAATAAAAATTGTCTACCACATAAAGGATGGAGGGACGATCGCTCTGGGGGCTTCTTTATCTCAACTCATCTTTCGGAAGGTCACGCTACGCCACTTCTTTCCTTAATTAAAAAACTCAACCAATAAATATTTTTCTATTATAGAACTACATAAGTTTTGATTCCCTATCAAAATTGGGATACGTAGAACCAAGATTCATCTTATTAGGCACAATAAAAAATAAATAAAATTTCCCTTTCAAATAATCAAATAAATTTAAAATATAATAAAGTCATATAATTTAAATGAAGGGTATCGCTTAAGGTGGACGGGTAGGGTGCTAATCTTTTCCCTACCCTGTAACCTAATGTAATTGGGCTTAAAAGATTTTTCTACATTTTTTACCATAAAATGTAGCGGCAACTCTAACAAAGTCGTACAGCCCAAAATCGGGGCGCGAAAATAGAGAGTAATGTTGTGGTGATTCATGGATGAACATTATTCAAATAACTACGGCAAGGAATAATCGATTAACACTTAACTTAATTGATTAGTAATACTCTATAAATCCTCCTGTCTGATGGACATAATTGATTATCAGGATTGGTAATCGATTATCGATGTCATAAGACAAAATTCTTTTAGCTACAATAACTAGGAATAATAGATTTTCAGTATTATAAAATCGTTTGAATGACGAAAAGCATGTGAATACGAGTAATACAAGATAAAATACTTTAAAAGGGATTGATGTCCCAAAGATAAAATAAATACCTATCATTAAAGCATAAGTAAAACGTTATCTACCGATAGTATGAGATGCTAGTGGTAACGGGATTACTTAGAGCCCTTCTAACGAGGTCGTCGACTATTATGACGTTTAGGGTGAGGCCCAAAAGGTTTATGTTTTCCACACAGCGAGATCGTGTGATCGTAAGTGGCTTGGCCATTGGGCCGTCCCAGGTGATTCGACGATGGTTCATAGAGATGATTAAGACTTAATATTGGGTCCCACAAGAAGCATTTCGTTTGGAGATGTCTTAGGCTATGCAGATCATGGAAGAATCAACAATGATTAAAATATTTAATCGGCTAACCTCGGTTAGTGTGCATACTCATTATGAACAATGTAGTAGTGGAGAGGAAAGTTACGGGAGACGAACGAGCCCCGAGATGTTGAGAGGGACAACGATGGCAGTGATGCGTCAACAAAACCTTGAGGGAGAGTCTATATGAGATGAGTCCCCTGTATTCATGGATGAGGTATTCTGTTGGATTGGATAGTTCTCATAGCGCAAACTAGACAATCTTTGACAACTCCTTTTTGCAATCAAGATCGATGAGAGGGATACCCAAAAAGTGTTTGATACGACACGATCCTGAAATGGATAGTTCCTTTGGAATAGATCAATCACATATCCTTGCGAGGAATAAATTGGTGCGTTTCAATCGGCTTATTATGAGACTTGTACTCTTGGTTATTTCAAAATAGTTTATTGGGAGGATATTGGCATAAGGATGGATGAACCAAGCATAGAATTTATATATTATACTCGTGGATATTGATCCCCATATCCTTAGTACAAACATAATTCATTATTGACACTTATGTATGTGATAAAATTTTATGTCTGTTATTTTTTTCTGTCTTGGTGTGATATTCTGTGTAATTCCACGTCGTCAATGAATAGCATTCATTAGATGTCTTACTCCTCATTCTTGTCTTGTATGCTTGTACATTGTTTTCTTTATATGGACCGACCCATGATATGCTGCCACCATTTCACGATGCTCTAGGAGGGAACAATGAGGGTTGAGGGCGACCATTGTATCTACACGGCTCCCTACGACCTAGAGGTGGAGCTTCATAGTGATGGCTCTGTGATGCGCTTTCCACCACACTGCACAGTTTGAGAGGTCTCATGTGAAAGTGTGCATGTCAAGGGGAACACTTTGGAAAGCTCTCTTTATATGTCATGGTTTTGATGAGGACAACTTGTGCTAATAAGAGCTTGAAGATCACCAACAAATCAACGTGCTTAAGTCTTTAATTGGTACTAGGCTTAGACTAGAATCTAGTTTAAGTTGAGTCAAAGGCTTAGGTCACCTAATACATGTCTCATATGCATAAATCTTTTAAATCATTTCATCTTTGAGATATGTCATTCATAATATGTTCATGCATTACATAAATACATGTATATGTGCATTCTAGGCATAAACTAAGTGTGAAACATGTATGAACTAAGTGCATAACGTATTTGAGGTTTTGTATTTAAAAATACACATTTAAAAATGCTGTTAATCGATTAACTAATACTTTAATCGATTAACCCAACTGCTTTGAAAAGTGGTTGCTACAGGAACATCTGGAGTAT